>NC_054564.1:1691226-1728726 GCF_017654505.1 Polyodon spathula | reverse complement strand
GCCCACATGTGTTTCAAACAGGACCAGCTCTTCCTTCTTGGTTGCATTTTGCTGTCTCGAGTCTGCATTGGAGTTTATGTTATTCACCTGGGGGGGGGGGGGGGATATCCGACACGGTTGGGAGCTCCGCCGCTTGTTTTGCATATCTGGACGGTGAAGGTCGTTGCAGGATCCAAACGATGCCTGGAGATACATAACACGGGCTGGCTGAGTGTCCCCATCCATCAACTTCCCCGCGTGTAATTGTACTGATCTGTTTGCTTCTGCACTACCGCAGCTGGCTGGCTGTTAATTATAATCGAGTATTAAAGCTGTGTTACCCCACGATTACTTCTCAGTGTTTCTTAATTTTGTCTTTATTCCGCCAAAATATTAGAACTATTAAAATAGTTTGCCCTGCCAAAACTTAGAATAAAAACATATGTGCCAAATAAAATAGATACATGGATGAGAAACTTAACATGGTACAATTATACACGCAGTGACTGGGGGGATATAGATAGCTCATATGTGTAGGTTTACAGTGTCCATAATAGTGGGATGCGTCTGTCTGTGCGCTTAACCTTTAACAATAAGCAGGCTGTGTTGGCAGTTCACAAAGTTTACATTCCCTGAAGGCATTTGTCCGTGGGTGTGTGTGTAGTTCTAGGTACACAAGCTTTCTCCCTTGCTACGCACTACCATTTTTTAATTTGTTTATTTTAGCAGACGCCTTTATCCAAGGCAACTTACAGAAACTAGGGTGTGTGAACTATGCAGACCTGCAGAGTCACTTACAACAACGTCTCACCCAAAAGACGGAGCACAAGGAGGGTTCAGTGCCTTGCTCAGGGTCACACACAGTGAGTCAGTGGCTGAGCTGGGATTTGAACCGGGGACCTTGCAGAGCGTTATCTGTGAGCTGACTGTTTTGGCAGTCCCGTTAGTTTACACGTTCTCCCTCCATCCCCGTCTTGTAACATGCTTGGCGGAAAAAACCCCCACTATTGTTAACTTTCTCAGAGTTTCCATTCTGTTAAATAAATACAGTTGGTTTATAGCCACAAAGCAGTCAGAGTTGATCCATTAGATGTGGCTAGACCGGTTTCATAGGACTCTGTGGGGATGGTGGTAGCAGTAACAGTGCCATGGCAACAGAAACTGAGTCATGCACTGTATGGGGTTGGACATTAAATTAGAAACACCCGCCAAAACACTGTCACTATGGTATGGGGTTGTTGTCTGATTCGACGTGGCAGGTAACCAGTCTGCCAGCCACTAATTGCTTCAGGGGTGGAAATCTGTAGCAAAATCTGTGCTCCAGATATTCCCAAAGAGAGAGTTGATAGAGTCATCGCTGTTGTGAAAATAACAAACAAAACAAATGCAGACAATTTCGTGTTTCCCTGCCAGTACCAAACAGTAAGCCCAACCTCTTGGCATTTCCTCTGAAGCCATAATTATACAGCAGATAAAAGTACAGCCCTATTCATATCCAGCGCAGTAATTACATGAACTGTCTATACTTTGATGTGCAGCAGGTTTAACTTTCAGAACTCAAGAAACAAGGAACTGGTGTTAAATGCATGCCTGCATTGTATATAGCCATGGACTGATTAGCTCATTAGTGAATGAAATAAACCATGGGCTGCAGTGTGGAAGGCAGTGGGTTCAAGTAGCTCAGTGGTTAGAGAAAGCGCTGGGCTGCAGTGTGGAAGACAGTGGGTTCGAGTAGCTCAGTGGTTAGAGAAAGCGCTGGGCTGCAGTGTGGAAGGCAGTGGGTTCGAGTAGCTCAGTGGTTAGAGAAAGCGCTGGGCTGCAGTGTGGAAGGCAGTGGGTTTGAGTAGCTCAGTGGTTAGAGAAAGCGCTGGGCTGCAGTGTGGAAGGCAGTGGGTTTGAGTAGCTCAGTGGTTAGAGAAAGCGCTGGGCTGCGGTGTGGAAGGCAGTGGGTTCGAGTAGCACAGTGGTTAGAGAAAGCGCTGGGCTGCAGTGTGGAAGGCAGTGGGTTTGAGTAGCTCAGTGGTTAGAGAAAGCGCTGGGCTGCAGTGTGGAAGGCAGTGGGTTTGAGTAGCTCAGTGGTTAGAGAAAGCGCTGGGCTGCAGTGTGGAAGGCAGTGGGTTTGAGCAGCTCAGTGGTTAGAGAAAGCGCTGGGCTGCAGTGTGGAAGGCAGTGGGTTTGAGTAGCTCAGTGGTTAGAGAAAGCACTGGGCTGCAGTGTGGAAGGCAGTGGGTTTGAGTAGCTCAGTGGTTAGAGAAAGCGCTGGGCTGCAGTGTGGAAGGCAGTGGGTTTGAGGAGCTCAGTGGTTAGAGAAAGCGCTGGGCTGCAGTGTGGAAGGCAGTGGGTTTGAGTAGCTCAGTGGTTAGAGAAAGCGCTGGGCTGCAGTGTGGAAGGCAGTGGGTTTGAGTAGCTCAGTGGTTAGAGAAAGCGCTGGGCTGCAGTGTGGAAGGCAGTGGGTTTGAGGAGCTCAGTGGTTAGAGAAAGCGCTGGGCTGCAGTGTGGAAGGCAGTGTGTTTGAGTAGCTCAGTGGTTAGAGAAAGCGCTGGGCTGCAGTGTGGAAGGCAGTGGGTTTGAGTAGCTCAGTGGTTAGAGAAAGCGCTGGGCTGCAGTGTGGAAGGCAGTGGGTTTGAGTAGCTCAGTGGTTAGAGAAAGCGCTGGGCTGCAGTGTGGAAGGCAGTGGGTTCGAGGAGCTCAGTGGTTAGAGAAAGCGCTGGGCTGCAGTGTGGAAGGCAGTGGGTTTGAGTAGCTCAGTGGTTAGAGAAAGCGCTGGGCTGCAGTGTGGAAGGCAGTGGGTTTGAGGAGCTCAGTGGTTAGAGAAAGCGCTGGGCTGCAGTGTGGAAGGCAGTGGGTTTGAGTAGCTCAGTGGTTAGAGAAAGCGCTGGGCTGCAGTGTGGAAGGCAGTGGGTTTGAGTAGCTCAGTGGTTAGAGAAAGCGCTGGGCTGCAGTGTGGAAGGCAGTGGGTTTGAGTAGCTCAGTGGATAGAGAAAGCGCTGGGCTGCAGTGTGGAAGGCAGTGGGTTTGAGTAGCTCAGTGGTTAGAGAAAGCGCTGGGCTGCAGTATGGAAGGCAGTGGGTTCGAGTAGCTCAGCGGTTGGAGGGTGCATCACATTCTTTGCAGAGGTTCAGAGGTCAGAACTTCAAACACAAACCACACTTACTGTTGCAGATGAAATATTTATTTCGCAATCTCGTGTTCCAACAGCTTCGCTTGCAAACATTTCACAATCCAGACCTTCCAGCTGGGCTTCATAAAACTATTTAAATACAGAGTGGCTGTATAAAGACACTGCAGAATTCTCTTTGCTCTCATTAACTGTGGCAACATTATATCTGTTCCTCTTTAAAAGAGTGCTAACTACCCACTTTCTTAGCATTAGCTATATTAACGTTATTGCCAGCTCCTCTTGCACTGTGGTGCTTTTTGTTAAATTATTACTGTATTATATGGCACCTTGTCTATTGATAAGCTGCAGTGCTGTTGGTTGCATGGTCTGAGCTAGAGAGTGAGCTTGAACACATGAGGTGATTCGGTACGAGCCACGGCAACAGCAACTCATTGTTATATACACAAGTAGAAAGGGGGAGCAGTGATGCTAAGAGGTGGTAATGAGTGGACATTAAAACCTTGGATAGGCTTCTTCGAAATGAGACTTTGCAACATTGTTCTCTCCTTTTTTTTTTTTCAAATCGCTCTGCAATCGGAAGGGTGTTGATCGCGTCACAGATGAGAATTGCGACGCTTTGACACCACGAGGCTTGTGGTAGGAAACAGAGCTGGTGAAACTCACCGGAAATTCAGCACAAAACGAGCGATCAGCCCCCTGCGAGCCGTGCTTTCAGAGCCCTTACACCGCTGGCTATTAACCTGTTTAAAAAGGAGAAGGTCTCAGATTAATGTTACAAAATGGGAGACTTGAGGTTGCTGAAGATCGCTCGCTTTGCCCTTCTGATTTTGTGAAATGGGGTTTTCTCCTTTAAAAAAAAATAGGATTGAATTATCACTGTGTAGGCACTTTGCAAAACTGAGTGTCTTGAATGGAAATAAGTCATGCAGCAGTAGAGGGGCTTACCCAAGACTGGGATCAGTCTGCTTCTCCGTTGTGCTGGAGGGAGTTATTTTACCCAGATTGCACCAGCTGTCTGATGTTCTGTGTTATTTCTGCTGTTTTTTTAGCACTTGCTGTTGCCATAAACACGTGATCTCCTCAGGCTTGCACACCTGTGCTTATAGAAGCTGGAGTGGTAAAGAAAGATTCGACTCAGAGGAAGTGCAGTCAGAGTTTATAATCTCCTGATCAGATTTGCCGTGCTTCCTCTCTGGTTCATTTACTGCAGGCAGGCAGGCAGGCAGGCAGGGCAGAGTTCTGCATTCTCCTCAATTCAGCACAGTGAGGCTGTAATACAAACCAGTTTTCTGTCAGCACCCAGCGTGGAGCGTGTATCTCACTTCACACATTGCGTACCAAATTAATCTTTCTAACATAAAATCAGAACACAAGCTGCATTTCTGTAATGTGATACATTCTAAATCAGTATTGTTTCACAGAAATAAAAGGGAATCCTTCGTTGTGGCTCTAAGTAATTATATTCGCTGTGTGGACCTTGCTTTGTCTGCAGTGGGCTCATCAGGGGCTGCATGTTTTTTTTAGGCTGTCAGTGAGAAAGGGGAAGTTTGAGTTGCGTTACATTTTGGTTTCCTGTAAAGGGTTTGATGAGGAAGCTCAGAGGAGCTGATCCGAAACTCAAACTCTGAAGCCCAGCCTGCTCGTAGAGGGCTGCTTGGGGCTATTAACAGGGAAGGCTGGTCTGTCCTTGAAGTGAGATTGGGGCTCGTGTGTTCAGAGCTTCGTTCAAGACTTCAGCACAGGCTGCTTGGAGATTAATAACTTGCTAACCTGGAGCTTGTGGTGTTGGTCTTGTATTGCAAGTTGATAAAATCGTGGGTTTGCTGAAGTACAATTATCTGTCTGCTTGCACTCTGTCAAACTCATCGGAATTCCTTCCTGAAACTGTAAGTATGAAGATTTTTTACCCATTTCCACTACAACACAATTGGATTTTTTTTAAAATCATGACTGTTGTTAAACACTAAATAGGTGGACTATTAATGTATTTAATATAATTTCCTGTTGGAGATAATGCCAGCAATTGAGCAATAGCACTTGACACAGAGGGGATTCCCAGACAAACCAGCCCAGTAATGAGGCCTGTTGACCAGAGCAGTCCATCTTCACTGGTCAGTCAGTGCCTGGTGTTATCGCTGTCAGTGCCAACACAGAATGAGGATTTTTAAACTTATGTCATGCATTTTAGGTTTTGTCCTCTTCTGCTAGTAGAAAGTAGTTCCTTAAAAAGTAGTTATTTTTTCCCCCATGGTTCTCTATGGGGTTGCGTAGGGGTATTGCTTCCAGCTTCGGGTGATGAGGTCACAGACAGGTCGTCAAACATTCCAGCACATTTCTTCAGCGCGAAGTGCAGTGTGTTGTCTACAGTTCATCGATTGCTGGTTTTCTTACCATGTATCCTGCTGTCAGCTTCGCAGTATAGTATAGCACTTTTCAAGTTAATTTAATCTCCAGTTAAATGTGTGCATTAGCTGCATTTTGCTGGATAGTTCTGGCCTGGATCTTAGTCTGAGATTGTCTGACTGACTTTTACCCTACACTTTTGAATCTTGAAACACAATGCAGTAGTTGGTAGCACATAATTCAGAACAGGGCCCAGTGCAGAAAGGTGGTCCAGTTGACCAAGCGGTACAGTCTTCTGTATACAGCAGCAAGATCATTTTTTCAGAGCATTTTACAGCGCTGGGTTGCTTCAACCACCTATCGTTCCCAGAGGTGATTCCCATAGTGCTGTAAAATTCTCTAACAAAATCCAGCAGTGGCTTGTCCCGTCTGGGTATCGTTTGATCAGATCGAGCCCTTTGCTTCTTACCGTGGCTGCACGCACACGCACAGACAGATGCACAGACACAGAGAGATGCACAGATTGGACTGTGTAGACTTGCCAGACAAGCTGGAACACATTGCGTATGATCCCACACAGATACCCAAGAGGAGTTCTTGCTGGCTGTTCTCCGAAGCGCTCAGCAGTTCGTTGCTCCAGTCATGTGATTGCATGGGACCCCATCGTCCTGACAGTGATAAAGGCTGCATTATGCCTTGTGTTTCCAGAGCGAATCAATTCAAGCCTGGCTGGCTGCCTAAGCAACCACAGGCCCTTCCTAAAGCCTCCCACGATAAAAACACAGCAGATTGTTAATAGATGTAAGAGGATTGCTCCTCTTTGGTGCCAGTGACAGTAAAGCACTTGCACTCCTTGAAAAGGCTTGAATATATCAGGCAAAACATGGTGTGTACGACTGGAATTCTGATGAGCAGTCACTGTGCTGGGTTGATTTGTGATCCTTGATTTGCTATGCTGTACTCGGCTTGTAATGAAATATGCGCTCTCTAAATGTGTCCCCCTCTCCCCGTTGCAGCACTGCCGATGGTCCCCCCTGGCTGAGGGAGAATGGATTGCAGTCAGGACTCGGTTCCGATCGGGAAGAACAAGTACATCGCCAAGTAAGCGCTGGGAGGGGCAGCTGTCAGAGCTGTTATTCACAAAACTGCCAAAGATGCTTTGTTAAGCTCTTGTGTTTTTTTTTTTTAAAGACCGTTTTTACCAATGAGATGAAGTTTGTAGCTCCTGAAACCATTTTCAAAGCATTTAGGGTCCTTTTCCCTTCGTAAGAACGGTGCTCATTTCGTTGGATTTTTCATTTTCGTTGCGCTGGACACAGACTCATTCTGTCATGTGACAACATGAGAGCTATGCAGTGCACCCTGGGTTATTGTCCTCAGATGTGTGTGGTTTTTGTGGCTTTGTTTTTTTCACGCTTGACAGTTTTAATAATGCTGGACCAGGATGGGCATGATAGAAATTGAATACAATTGCAAAACGAACCCGAATCAGTTAGTAAAAATCAGCCCATACAAACAAATTATTTTAAACTGAGAGCATGTTTATAAATGCTTTTTAAGAAAGTCTTTTAAAAGTAAATGACATTCTTTCTAGTAGTCCTCAGTTTTGTGAACAGGACTCTACAGTACAAGTGTTTCTTTACAGTTTTTCAGACTCTTGACACATTTTACTTGTTTGTTGCAGAAGTGGACTTTTGTCACATTTGAAAACTTACAACCTGTACTATGAGGGACAGAACCTGCAGCTGCGACACAGAGAGGTAGGTGCTCTGACTGGTTTGTGTGTTTATTCATTTGTTAAATTCAGCTCGAACCGTTGGGCCACACTGCCTCCCAGTCCGTCAGCTCTAACCATGACAGCTATAACCACTAAGCCACGCTGATTCTGAGCCCCTCAGCTTTGAAAAACTAGAAATCGAATGGGGGGGGCGGGGGGTCTGGGTGTTCAACTAGTTGCCACGGAAACGATTGTGTGCAGGTGAGCATGTAAAGCCCTCCCCTCCTCCATCATTCTGACACCCCGCAGCCCCCCCCCACTGAGTCAGCTGGTGCATTGTTCCCCTTTGGGATCCTCTTCAATAATGAAACAGGCTGTGTACTGTGCGAAACGGTGGGGGAGTCGATTACCCTGCGTGGGGCTCTCTGTGTCTGTGTGAGTGTGCGTGTCAGTGTGTGTGTGTGCGTGTCAGTGTGTGTGTCAGTGTGTGTGCATGTCGGTGTGTGTGCGCGTGTCAGTGTGCGTGACAGTGTGTGTCAGTGTGCGTGTCAGTGTGTGTGTCAGTGTGTGTGCGTGTCAGTGTGTGTCAGTGTGCGTGTCAGTGTGTGTGTCAGTGTGTGTGTGTGTGTGTGTCAGTGTGTGTGTCGGTGTGTGTGTGTGTGTGTGTGTGTGTCAGTGTGTGTGTGTGTGTGTGTGCGTGTCGGTGTGTGTGCGTGTGTGTGTGTGTGTGTGTGTGTGTCCTGTGGATAGTGTGCGTGTCACAACAGTGACACGTCTGTGCGTGTCAGTGTCACGCACAGTGGCGTACAGTGTGTGTGTCTGTGCGTGTCAGTGTGTGGTGTGTCAGTGTCAGTGTGTGTGTTGTGTGTGTGTGTGTCAGTGTGTGTGTGTGTGTGTGTGTTGTGTGTGTGTGTGTGTGTGTGTGTGTGTGTGTGTGTGTGTGTGTGTGTGTGTCAGTGTGTGTGTGTGTGTGTGTGTGTGTGTGTGCTGTCAGTGTGTCAGTGTGAGTGTGTGGTGTGTGCGTGTCAGTGTGTGTGTGTGTGCGTGTCAGTGTGTGTGTGTGTCAGTGTGTGTGTGTGTGTGTCAGTGTGTGTGTGTGTGCGTGTGAGTGTGTGTGTGTGTGTGTGTGTGCAGTGTGTGTGTGTGTGCTGTGTGTTTGTGTGTGACACACAAACAACTAAGGTTGGGAGGTAACTATATAGGGATAAGAAAGTTTACAAACGAGAGGAAGCCATTCGGCCCATCATGCTCGTTTGGTTGTTAGTAGCTTATTGATCCCAAAATCTCATCAAGCAGCTTCTTGAAGGATCCCAGGGTGTCAGCTTCAACAACATTACTGGGGTGTTAGTGTGTGTGTGCGTGTCAGTGTGTGTGCGTGTCGGTGTGTGTCAGTGTGTGTGTTTGGTTGATTACTCCACTGTATTTGTTTTTGCAGGAGGAGGAGGAGCTGATAGTGGAGGGCTTATTAAACATCTTCTGGGGGCTGCGCCGGCCAATCAGATTGCAGATGCAAGATGACAACGAGCGAATCAAACCGCCCCCTTCCTCCACATCCTGGCATTCGGGCTGCACGCTGGACACACAGAAGTGAGTGGGACCAGAGCATTCCGAATTGAATTGAACCTTCAATAGACCTGAAATAGTTTAGACTTAACACATTTAAACAATGTCAGAGCTAAACATTATCAGAGACGTGCATGGGTCAGCTGCAGTGTTTATACAATGCTGCAATGTTAGATTATTAATTTAATATTTCATATAATTTCCATATCATACATGATGTATACATACAGCCTCGCACACGTATGTATACATCATGTTAAAGTTGAAATGCTTAGGAAATTAAACAGAATCTTAACAGGGAGGGAAATAAGACTCCAATTGCATAGCAGTGACATCCAGTCTAGGTTTTACTGCTAGCTTGATTAGCCCCAGTGTATAGATAACAAGCTCAGGTGTGTCTTATTAAAAGCCTAGTAAAACCAGGAATGGATCAAACTGCTATGCAACAGGAGTCTTCTTTCCATTCCTGATTTACAATAACCTCTCTGAATTCCAGTGGTAGCGCTTTCACTTTTCACAAGCTGTGGTTTTTAAAGTTTGATTGATTGATTGACACCTGTCATCTTTGCAGGCCTGAGAGCACAGAGTGGGAAACAACCACTATCCAGATCACAGAGCCGGAGAGCCAGTCGGAAGAGAACAGTTCTGTCGCCGAGGAGAACAATGCAGGTGGGAAGGAAACGTGATCCAGTCAGAAATAACCAGAGGGCTTCAATTTAAAGCTTTGATCAGCTGTTTGTAAAACGCAGTGTATAAAGTCCATGCAACTCCTTGTGATATTGTGGAGTCCGTTGCCCCCGCAGGCTCGACAGAGCGCGAAGAGGAGGACTCCCCTCAGCTCCTCCGAACAAAGAGCGATGCGGGCGTGTGGAGGAGGGGCAACCGGCGGACCCCCAGCGACCAGCGAAGACTCAAACGCCACCGATTCTCCATCAACGGACACTTTTACAACCACAAGGTGACTGGAGAGAGGAGAGAGGAGGGGAGAGGTGGAGAGAGGGGGAGGGGGGATGGGAGAGGGAGGGGGGACAAAGAGGAGAGACGGGAGAAGGGGGAGGGAGAGAGAGAGGTGAGAGGGGAGGGAGGGAATAAGGGGAAAGACATTTCAGTTGCACAATTAATGGTAGAAGAAATGATCTGAAAACCTTCAGGACTTCACTTACTAGAAGTTCAGCTATACAGTGAGTGGATATGTGGTGTGTCGGGTGCCTCTATTTTATAATAATGCATTTTGGTCTTGAACAAGAGACACCCTACATACAGCTTATCAACTCACAATGAATCTGAACAACAACTCTCAGAAATTGCTATACAAGATAACAAGGTGTTTTGTTTTTTTCTTTTGAATTGTTTGTTGTCTACGAGGTGTGGCAGGATAAGAGGAAGTAGATTTCGGATCTGTGATTTCTAATGCACAGCGACAGGGAAGAGCAGTGTACAGCAGCTAATCAAACAGACGTTTTCTTCTGGTGTCTACATTGAATGCTATGGTATAGATACAATACGTGCCTCTAGTATTAACAGAGACAGGCATTGATGAGATTACCTGAACCCCTGGAGAGACAGCCTCGGACTGATACACTGAAGGTCCTGATGATCTGGAGGTACTGGGGGCTTCTCTGCCTGTGTCTCCTCTATACCAGCTGTTTATACTGATGATCTGGAGGTATTGGGGGCTTCTCTGTCTGTGTCTTCTCTATACCAGCTATTTATACTCTCTCAGCTCAGTGCGTACTTGACTACAGAGTGTTCTGTTGTCTTACTAGTTATAATAGAAATGAGTTATTCAGCTGTTATTCCACTCAGGTGCAGCCAACTACTAACTACTCTCTGTTACAGGTTACTGTGGTTCATTATTTACCATAGGCCTCCTTTCCCATGCATTCTAGCACATGCCTTATCACTCTACATGCTAAGCATAAGGCAAAGCGAGCTGTTGCTTTAGTATCTATTCTTATGGCAGTGTCTTTATAGCAAACTGGTTTTCTGCCATTCTCTGTGATCATTGACATTTCTCTTCACCCTGTCTGTGTCTATGTGTGTGTGTGTGTGTGTGTGTGTGTGTGTGTGTGTGTGTGTGTGTGTTTTGTCTGTCTGTGCGGCTGTGTGTGTGTCTGTCTGTGTGCGTGTGTCTGTTCCAGACGGCGGTCTTCACTCCTGCGTTTGGTTCTGTGACGAACGTGCGGATCAACAGCACCATGACAACGCCTCAAGTGCTGAAGCTGCTGCTGAACAAATTCAAGGTACCTTCAGAAGGAACCCTGGGCTGCGTGCAGCCGGGTGGAGCAGCTCAGAGCTCGTCTGCAGCACTCAGAGGCTGCATTGATTCCGCTTGGTTCTTTTCTTTTTTTCCCCTAGATTGAAAACTCTCCTGATGAATTCGCGCTGTACCTGGTGCACACGAGCGGAGGTACGATTCTCTCCCTCCCTCTCTCTCCTCTCATCCTCTCTCCTTCCTAACCTGTCAAACTTTCCTCTCCTCCGTGAAAACTTTCCTTCTACGCCCCCCCCCCCCCCCCCCCCCCCCCCCCCGTTTTCTAACACTGAAACATTCAGCAGTAGTGAAGAGTAAATCTGACTCGACTCCCTCTAGTGGCCTTTCTGTGTATTTCACCCAGATTCCTTTCACAGCGCACGTCAAAGCGTCAGCGTCCAGTGTAACATTGTTTTGGGTCTTTTTGGTTTTTTTTTTTGGAAAATTATATATTTATGGAGACTTTCACACCGGTTTTTGTTACTGTGTTGAAAATGAAACAGTATATATTTTTGTCCCTCTCAATAATAAGAACAAGACATTTAGATTGTGAATGGTTGGTTCTGAGTCGGCTCCGTTTCAAACATATAAACCAAGCAGAGAGCAGAAAGCACACAGGAAACAGGGTTTGGAAAGACAGCAGACAGGACATAAAAAAAAAAAGATACAAAGCATTTAAGCCTCTCGTTTAGCGGCAGTTTGCAAAAAGACGTTCACCCGACCACACACGTATTTCGTTAAGCAATGTTTCGTTTTGGGGGGAAAAAAAAGTCATTTATTTTCAAGAGCCTGCTTGGGGTGGGACCAGGGGAATAAATGCTAGAAACATGCAATCTGGGTTTGGAATCTCAACAGCCAATCAGCAGCAGGCAGGAAGTGTTCATAATTCTAGATAAGCATTGCTGGAGTATGTCTGGGTGTCAAATAGGAAGACCCTTGACTTTAAACAGCGAGGAAGTACAGTAAAGAAAGACTGATCTACAGTGTGGCAGAGATAACGCCACTCGAAACCACTGATGAAATGCAGAATGCATGCTAAATGCTTCTAACGTATTCCCATTTCAATTTTTCCTGTGAAATAACACAGCACTGTATTGATTGGTTATCACGGACTAGGGCGGCTGTTCCAGTGCTTCGTGCTGAAAGACATCAAAATGTGATTCTGTGCTTTAAGGAAACGTTGTGTTCAGTGGCAGCGCTTCAGATTGATTGATGTCTGAACTCGGATGCTTTGACAGGACGTGCGTGTGTGTGTGTGTGTGTGTGTGTGTGGGAAAGGTCACACCCTTTCCCAAGAACATCTTTACTCGACTGAGATCATAGAGAGACATAACTCTCGACTGACACTAGAGGAGACACACAGCCAGACACAAGGAGACACACTGTGTTCCTCTGTGTGTGTCTTTCTGTGTTCCTCTGTGTGTGTCCCTCTGTGTGTCTCTCTCTGTGTTCCTCTGTGTGTCTGTCTCTGTGTCTCTCTCTGTGTGTCTCTCTCAGTGCTCTCTCGTACACCACGTAGTGTGACACAAGGAAGACACTTACGACAGAAGGAGACCACTGTGTGTGTCTTTACTGTGTGACACAAAGGCGAGAGTGACCACACTGAGACACCCACAGACACAGAGAGACACTGAAAGCCAAGGATGACACAGAAGGACTGGTCTGAGTGTCACTTCAAGGAGACACAAGGGAGACACACTTCTGGAGTGAGACACAAGTTCCTCACACAGTCTTTCTGAGACACTGTGTCTCTGTGGTCGTCTTGTGTTGAGACCTCTGTGTGTGACACACTGAGTTCCACTGTGTGAACATTGACAGACACCCACCTCTGCTCTGTGTCCCACTGTGTTCCTATTGACTCACGCAGTCTCCAGTCTGTGTCTCTCTATGTGTTCATGTCGTGACCTCTGTGTGTGTCTCTCATGTACATCTCTGTTCAGAGCACGTCCTTTTCCCTGGACTCTCGGTGTGTAAGTCTACATCAGAGGCTGATCCTGACAGACTACCCCCTGCTTGTGCGAGTGCTGCAGGGCCCCTGTGAGCAGGTCAGCAAAATCTTCCTGATGGAGAAGGACCTAGGCGAGGAGGTCACCTACGACGTGAGTGATTCCCATGCAGGCTCTCGGAGGGCTGCAGATACTCACCTTTAAGAAGTATTTATTAGCACATCTTCATTAAATTCATTCATCAGTGTGTTCATTTCATAACATGAACAGCTGTCCTTCCCTCACCTTTACAACGAAGCACCGATCAATGTTTTGAAAGCTTCATCCGGGACGCTGACTTTTTTACTGTCGTAAACTGACAGCAAAATATGATAATAATAATATTATTGAAAATATTATGGCTTTTGTATTGTTTTCATTCCAATGTCAGCAGCCCAGTCGTGGGGTGAGCAGGATTGTATGTGTTTCTTCTCGTGAAGCATGCTTTTGTCTGCTTCTCTTAGTTTCATATAGTTTTACCTTAACATTCAAATCAGAGCTGGAACACACTAGTCCTTTGTCAGACAGTGGAAGCAGAAACTTAGTGCAAGATACAGCCGAGATCAATGTCACGCGAGCCACGTAAATCTTTGAAAGCGACATTTAGCCGATTGTCCCCGTAGATTTGCACCTACAATAATCCGTGATAATAATAAAATGACATGCATTGACGTTACTTTGTAGTACTATTTATCCGTTATAATAAACAGATATTAACACTTCCGACAACAGGCGCCACAGTGAAGGTAGGGACGGGAATAGTGAGCCGCTTCATTGTATCTCAACACTTTAAATTCCACTACGAAAGGCAGACTACTTCGTCCGATGACAGACCAGACGAAGAGAAGTAGCATGTGCTATATTATTCAAAAATTTATAAAACTTTTTAAGTTTGCATCAAGTGTTCGTAATGCTTTCAGATCTTGGACAGTCACTATTGAACATACACAAAAGACAGAATTGGGGACGTGAGCTTTTTACAAGGTACGATAGCGGCACCCCATTCTAGTGTGCTCTGCTAGACGGAGAGAGGTGGTACGTAAATCATCCTATGTCAGCCGTTAGGGCTTATCCTCCTTTAAGGCTTCGTATGAGTTTCAGGTGATTAGTGGAAAGGTTCAGTACTTACTCCCTAATCTTTTATACCAAAGTA
Organism: Polyodon spathula; assembly: GCF_017654505.1. Classification (NCBI taxonomy): domain Eukaryota; kingdom Metazoa; phylum Chordata; class Actinopteri; order Acipenseriformes; family Polyodontidae; genus Polyodon; species Polyodon spathula. Next base: position 1,714,611 of record NC_054564.1, on the reverse strand, counting down.
ATCTATCGACACAGGAGTGCAGGGAACCGTCACGATTCGGAGTTCGTTATATTCCGAGTAGGTTACTATGTTATCCGACTCGTTGTAGCAATATATTCAGTCACTTTTCTGACGTGTCTATGGTTCTGGAGGAAGGAACAGCACCCGAGAGAAATTTTTTTTTTGTTTTTACCCGAGGAGTCTCCCATCAAACAGACTGTCATCACATCCCACGAGAGGGCAGGAGTCGAGTGAGAGAGGGAGAGGAGATGGGACTTGTCCCGTCGTACGGCCAGACTCCGAGGCGGGAGAGCAGTCTAGGAGCTCCTCCTCCGTCCCGCTCTCTGCCCCAGCTACTGCTTCGAGTTCCCGTTTCCCCCTTCAGTGAGGAGTGAAACTGTCCTAGAGGGTAGACATGTGGAGGCAGATTGATCCAGTGAGAGTGACGAGAAAAGGTCATGGTCGTCAATCAGACGCTGTCGGTGCGAGATTATTTGGGGATATAGGATACTCGTAGTTTAGGCCTTAGACAAACCTAAAGCAGGGGTTTTCAACCTTTTTTTGAAACTGTACCCTCTTCTAACTAGAGGTTTCAGGCTGGACTCGAAATTTGGAAGGACTGTCGAGCGGCCGCCTTCACTCACGTACAGCCCCTAGTCTTGTAGGGGCGTAAATTCTAGTGTAACGAATTACTTTATATTTTTAAACTCCCCCTCTCACCAAATCTGCCTCTCCCCCTCTCCCTCTCACTCCCCTCTCCCAAATTCAGATTCAAACTGGCTTTATTAGCATGACAGGAGTGATCCAGTGTTGCCAAAGCATTTCAACACACACATTATATAAAATAAAACATAATGTTAATAACACAGAATATCGCACACCCTTCCTTCTTAACAGAATGTAAACAATACAACCCCCCGCCCCGTCCCGTCCTGTCTAATTTAACAGTGAACAGTGCATTTCCCTCTCCCTCTCAGGTGGCTCAGTACATCAAGTTTGAGATGCCAGTGCTGCAGAGCTTCATCACCAAGCTGAAAGAGGAGGAGGACCGCGAGGTTCACAAACTCAAGACAAAGTAGGTGTGCACGGAAACCTCACAGCGTCAATCCAATACCAGCCTCGTAATTCTGCTCCATGTCTTTTGCAGTACCAGAGAGTGCCTCCCAGAGGGCGCTGTTGCTGCACAAAATCAGGAAAGCTGATTACCCTAAAGCAGGGGTTTTCAACCTTTTTTTGAAACTGTACCCCTTCTGTCGGGAGGTTTCAGCTAAAGTACCCTTTACAATTTTCGCTCACTGAGTGGTACCACAGTTGCAATAAAAGGCAGAATAATCTGGTTAACACATTGCTTTTTTCCCTGTTTATTTAAATATAATTTTACACAACAGTCTTAGACCGACAAACCGCTGGTTTTGAGACAGAATACAAAACAGCAGGCTTAGTTCTTATTGTCTTTGGAGGCACGGAATTAAAAGACAATATTTAGAGTTTCGTATTTGCTTTCTATTCGGCAAAGTCTTTATAAATAATACAAAATAGTCTTACTTACTTCCCATCTCAGCATCACTGTGTGCAGTTTCAAATGCCTACAGCATCAAAAACGTTCACCTCAAGATTAAACTATAGTAACTAACAATGATCAACTTGTTTTTAAAATTAAAGCCGCCATAAAAAGTATCCAAAGTGGCTTGGTGTAGCTTTCTGTCGCTTTGGATTTTCTGTAGACTCTGTTTTCTTCCTTCGTTTTTCTTTTGCAAGAAAGAAATATATCCGTTTCAAACACCGAAAAACATATTTAACTGGCTGACATTGCTGCTACTGAAATGCAGCTGCGGTATTAAATATATAAAAAATGTAAAAATGCTTCACTGATACGATAAGCAACGATCACGAGCAGCCCAGAGCGCTCTCCAGAGCCACAGTCGGCAGACGCCTGCTTCACCGATACATCAGAGTGGAAAATGCAGATGTGATAGATTCTGCATGTTGTTTTGAGCTGCTAAACAAAGATCAAATAATTACACACAGTGGTTTAGAGGATATATAATGCCGTTAAAAAATCAGTTCAAGAGCATTATTTTCTTTTACTTTCGTTTTATTTCGTCCTGCCCTACAGTGAGAGAAATGAGCACCTGAGCAGTATTGCTCGACATTGTATTGATCCAGCTGCATGTGGGTGTAAGATTCCATGAGATTCGATGACAGGCGACGCAGCTCAGCCTGTGTTTACAGACTGTGCCCCCACTGAGCCCCTCGCGTCCACACACTGACCAGTTTCCTGTGTTGCAGGTACACAACCATTCGCTCAATGATCCAACAGAAGATACAGCACCTAGGCGATGGGCCGACCTCCATGTAACCCCCACCCCCCTACACACGAGAGAAGGGGCTTGTTTCTGTGCCAGCTAGCCAAGGGCAAAGATCACAGTGGCACAGAGCCTGCTGGCACCGTGCCCTCCTCTGTCCTCCATTTGAATCAATGCACTTCCTCTGTGTCCCAGCAAGCAAGACTGAATGTATGTAAATGTATAGAATTGACAGCTCTCCACCTGTCCTCCCAGTGTGGTATTTTTTTTCTGCAGTTTGAGGTTTAGCCTGAGTCCTCTTTATCTAACGCTGTACTGGACGCCAGTATCGGAGCCCAGATTCGGACGCATGCCTGTTGTTCTACTGGAGATGTCATTTTTAACCTGCTGTGCTACTGATGCCTGTGTGGACAGTAGGACCCTGTTTCAAAAGAAGAAGAGGAATCTCGGGTCCCGACCAGCTGTCCTGGGTAATCCAGAGGTGGCTAAATACAGCCAACCTAACAAAGCAATAAAAAACTCTCCGTACGGTGTCGGCATTGTCAAAGCACTTGAAAATAAACTGCAGGGGGCTGGACATATAATTAGAAGCAATGTGTAGCTCACACTCAAGTCAAAATGAGTGTTCCTTAATGCTACAGATTTGTGGTGCATACATGCTCTGTAATAAATAAAAGCTGCATCTCCCTGTTCACAGTCTCAGTGAGGCAGCGAGATCTGGCAGGCTTGGGTAGCAGGGGCTTGGTTGGTAGGTGCTTCTATAGGCTAAGCGGCACAAATTACTCAGAAAAAACTAACAACTGAACTGGTTACGTTGCATCAGTGCTGGCTTTCCGCGTTGGCCCGGCGCCCTGTTGACAGTGTTATGGCAGGTGTTCCTATTTTTGTGTCCAGGCCCTTGTATATTTGAAGCAGTTGTGAGCACAGGGATAAAGCACAGAGTGGAGAGATGTTGTATCTGCTGTTCTCGGAAGTGTTTATTTTTGATGTTCTCTGTTAATTGGAGCAGTCCGAGCCAGTGCAAGTCATCTCCAGGTGTGTTGTTCATTATTGCCTGGCTAATATAAAAACAATAATTCCGGCATCTCATTTTCCAACCATTGCATTTTTAGATCAGCAATATCTTGTGTTGAAACTTGGTAGGGACATCTTGGTAGGGAGCTTTAGTTTTGACTGAATGTTCTGACTGCTGATTGACCGAGCCTGGCTGTGTCTTGAGAGTCACTGTGTTTGGTCTTGCAGCACTCCTCAGAGCTTCTGTCCAGCGAAAAAGTTAAATGAATTTGGCAACCACATTCATTTCTTTAAAATTTGCTTTTAAAAAATATCTTTGTTTTTAAATGCACACAGATAGATAATCTATTTTACATGTCGAAGTGTCTGCAATAAATAACTCCTGTTTTTAATAAAGTCATTTTCTGCAAACTTACTGAATAATGAACATTATTAATAACATTCTCAGCTCTGCAGCGCTGTCATTACCAGCACCTTAATAATAATGAGCGCTAGTCTACATACTGCACTCTCAGCACTGTCATTACCAGCACCTTAAATAATGAGCGCTAGTCTACATACTGCACTCTCAGCGCTGTCATTACCAGCACCTTAATAATAATGAGCGCTAGTCTACATACTGCACTCTCAGCACTGTCATTACCAGCACCTTAATAATAATGAGCGCTAGTCTACACACTCCACTCTCAGCACTGTCATTACCAGCACCTTAATAATAATGAGCGCTAGTCTACACACTGCACTCTCAGCACTGTCATTACCAGCACCTTAATAATAATGAGCGCTAGTCTACACACTGCACTCTCAGCACTGTCATTACCAGCACCTTAATAATAATGAGCGCTAGTCTACACACTGCACTCTCAGCTCTGTCATTACCAGCACCTTAATAATAATGAGCGCTAGTCTGCACACTGCACTCTCAGCTCTGCAGCACTGTCATTACCAGCACCTTAATAATAATGAGCGCTAGTCTACACACTGCACTCTCAGCTCTGTCATTACCAGCATGTTAATAATAATGAGCGCTAGTCTACACACTGCACTCTCAGCTCTGTCATTACCAGCACCTTAATAATAATGAGCGCTAGTCTACACACTGCACTCTCAGCTCTGTCATTACCAGCACCTTAATAATAATGAGCGCTAGTCTACACACTGCACTCTCAGCACTGTCATTACCAGCACCTTAATAATAATGAGCGCTAGTCTACACACTGCACTCTCAGCTCTGTCATTACCAGCACCTTAATAATAATGAGCGCTAGTCTACACACTGCACTCTCAGCACTGTCATTACCAGCACCTTAATAATAATGAGCGCTAGTCTACACACTGCACTCTCAGCACTGTCATTACCAGCACCTTAATAATAATGAGCACTAGTCTACACACTGCACTCTCAGCTTTGTCATTACCAGCACCTTAATAATAATGAGCGCTAGTCTACACACTGCACTCTCAGCTCTGTCATTACCAGCACCTTAATAATAATGAGCGCTAGTCTACACACTGCACTCTCAGCACTGTCATTACCAGCACCTTAATAATAATGAGCACTAGTCTACACACTCTCACTCTCAGCACTGTCATTACCAGCACCTTAATAATAATGAGCGCTAGTCTACACACTGCACTCTCAGCACTGTCATTACCAGCACCTTAATAATAATGAGCGCTAGTCTACACACTGCACTCTCAGCTCTGTCATTACCAGCACCTTAATAATAATGAGCGCTAGTCTACACACTGCACTCTCAGCACTGTCATTACCAGCACCTTAATAATAATGAGCGCTAGTCTACACACTGCACTCTCAGCACTGTCATTACCAGCACCTTAATAATAATGAGCACTAGTCTACACACTGCACTCTCAGCTTTGTCATTACCAGCACCTTAATAATAATGAGCGCTAGTCTACACACTGCACTCTCAGCACTGTCATTACCAGCACCTTAATAATAATGAGCGCTAGTCTACACACTGCACTCTCAGCACTGTCATTACCAGCACCTTAATAATAATGAGCGCTAGTCTACACACTCCACTCTCAGCTCTGTCATTACCAGCACCTTAATAATAATGAGCGCTAGTCTACACACTTCATTCTCAGCACTGTCATTACCAGCACCTTTGTGTTGTCACTGAAGAGGATTTGGGAAGGGAAGCCTCATGCCTGCCTCATTGCATTGTGGCTGTCCTTCTGCTTCCTATGATGCAGAACCCCTGACCCCCCTTTGTTAAGTGCTTGCAGAATGTCCTACAGCATCTCTCACAGCCTCTGATCGTCTCCCTTGACAACCTGAATAAGAAAAAAGATAGGTGTTAATGACGGACGGCTGGACACCACCCCTGTTTATGAACTCCCTTCCAATCAGCTGCAAGGGGAGGGGCAGGTGTGAGAAAAACAACAGGCAATCTGTGATTGGCTGCTCAGGCTACTAGGATTGTATTAGCTGCTGCATGACAAAAGGTGCGTAGGAGCCAGGAATAATAGACTTGTATTGTATCAGCTACAGAATCTAGAATACAATTTGCCTGCTGTCTTCATTTATCAAATACAGCAAGCAAAAGGTAAGCCTGTTTATTTGGTGTGGGGGTGGGCAATGTTACTAGATAGCAAACTGCCTGTGTTTTTACAATAAGAATTGATTCTATTGAATTACTGAGGTTCGGGAGACTCCATTGAAATGCTTTTGAAACGGGTTTGAAACTGGGATTGCAGAACTCAGTTGGGAAGAGATTGCACTGCAACCAGGAGAGCTACAAACCCTCAGGATTGTCAATCAGGTTTGTGTTTGTCTCTGTTTTTGGTGTTATTTTTATATTGTGGTTTTTTTTTTGGTTTATGGAGGGGGATTCATTATTTGTTTTATTTTTAGATGTGTTCCAGAAACACTCCAGTTTATAAAATAAAAACAGTTTTTTTTTTTTCCCTGCGGTTATTGAACAGTGTTTAGTAGTAATATAGTATTTCATGTTAGATTTCGAAATGCCATATTTTTCAATTTGTCAGTATTTCATTAAGTATATGGAAAACTGCAAAGTGGTGTGTAATTCAATATGTTAACAGAACATTATTCAGCAAGTTTCATCCTACTTTATGGAGCAAAATTTGTTTATTCTACAGGGGGATGCAAAACTTTTCTCCATAGGTGTAATTTCAACCTATTATTATTATTATTATTATTATTATTTTATTATTATTTATTATTATTATAGAGCTTTATGTTGCTCTAGTCGTTTTGTTTCCCTGCAGTTCAAAGCTGTTTATTTGAATTCAGTGGTCCTGTGGAATTATAACTCCAGCACTCAAACACAGGGATGATATAGTAACAGTGATTATGAAATAACAGAGCTGTGCGCAATCATTCAATGTTAACGCTGCATGCAGGAGTCAAAGCCATCAGTATCGCAGCTGTTGTTTTTGAAAATTAGTTATTTTTAAAAGTAATTATGAGGACAGCAGAGCTTTCATGTGGTGTCCTGTATAGTATAGTATAGTATAGTATAGTATAGTATAGTATAGTATAGTATAGTATAGTTAAGGCTGAGTTTGTTTCTCTGTATAAAATGCTTCATTTCACAGTCTAAAGATAGGTGCTTCAAGAAATTGCACGATTTAAAGCATTTTTTTTAAAGCAGAAAAGTAATCTCATTGTTCTATTCAAAATTGCTAATGTGCTCTGGGGTTATTATACAACAAATGTTCCTAAATATTGAGCTGCTTTCCTGAAAAACAGTAAATGCTAAATTGGGAGAAATTTATGTAAAATAACAACAGACTTGTGAAATGTACAGGACGTGCTATCTCTGGCAGAAAGATTTCTCATCTTTGATGCCGCTGGTGTTTTTTTCGTTGAAGGCATTTTAAAGAAATCATGCAGCTCTATGCAGTGTGCGCTCAGTCCTTTACTAGAAGCAAACTAAACCAGCTGCCAGATTCTTAAACGCAGGTACATTTCATGTAAATTGTGAAATATGTAATAACTGTGAAAGAAATACAGCCTATAGTATAATATAGTATAATAAATAAAACAAACTTATTTATCTGTTTGTGTTTTCCCAGGGTGCACCACAATGCGTTGCAATGGCGTGTTGGCTCTCACCTGGGCCTCCCTGTTGATCCTGGCAACGCTCACTCCCGTGGTCCAATCACGAGGCGGCAGGGGCGGGTTCAGAGGAGGCGGGCTGAGAGGGCGATTCGGGGGTGGATACAAGCCCATGGCCCCGCCCCCAGGGGGACAGCATATAAACCACGGCTCGTCCAATTCAGGAATGAAGATGGCGGGCGCGGTGGCGGTGGGGGCAGTGGCCGGGGCGGCAATGGGGTACGGGCTGGGGTCCGGGCTGGGGTCCATGGGGAGACCACGCTTTCACCAGAGGTACGGAGACGACTTCTCGGAGGAGGATCAGCGCGGTTACTACCCCGACCCCATGAATGGAAATCGCTCCATGATGCTTTATGAAGATCAGTACCGCAACGAGGCTGGACAGCACACTGCCAGCGTGAGCAGCCTGCTGGGATCCCTCACCCTGGGGCTGCTCGGGACCTGGATGAAGGCTTGAGGGGCTCAATGCAATTATAGCCAGGTTATATTGGACATGGCAGGGGTGGAAATAAGACTCCCTATTGCATAGCAGTTTCACCCATTCCAGACTGGGTCAAAGTGCTACGCAATGGGAGTCTTATTAAACCCATAGTAAAACCAGGAATGGATCAAACTGCTATGCAACAGGAGTCTTATTTCCATCTCTGCATGATCTTCAATTCAGGAGATCCCCATCCTCTGTGTGTGTGTGTGTTGTTGTGCTGTGCTGTGTGGATAGCGCTGCTTGTCAGCAAGCAGCTTCTATCATTTCCTTTTGCAATTGTATGCAGGCTTGCATTGTAAGCACCCAAAAACAAAAAATAAGCTTGTAAATTAGGGTAGTTTTGATGATCTAACGAATTAAAAATGTTCTTTACAGTTTGAGCTAATAACGCTATTTTGTGTAGGAAAGGATGGATGAGAATTGATGTTTGGTTTTATGCTCACATGGGTTGCCCAGTCTTTATCAGGTTTCTAAATATAGCAGCTGAAACAGGTCCAGTATCAGTTAAGGGGCTTTGGAAATCTTGCCTCTCAAAGACAGAAAATAAGATACTATTGAAGGGATTCTCACTGTACACAGTAATATCTCTAGAATTTTTTTTTTTTTTCTTTAATTAACCCAGAAGTAAAAATAAGACTGCAAATTAAAAAAAATAAAAATAAATATGAATACAAGAGCGTGTTTTTTTGGGTGATTCCTGCTACTGATCGTAACATTTCCTTCCTTTTGTGAAATTATTTCTTTCTTCATTTCCTTTCTGTCGGACCGCACCGAATCGACTATTGATCACTGCTGTGTTTGCTCTCTCAGTTTAGAGGAACAGTGCAGTCCCTGTTGTGGCAGCTCTGTTTGTGTTAAAGTGAATTTTGCACAGATACATAGTATCAAACTGGGGCTGCAGCCGGTTCTATCTGCAGTCTGCAATCTACAATCCGATCTGCAGCCAGACAGGACACTGAAGTCAAGGATCTCTCATATGTGTCGCTGGTGCCACACTACAGCATTTTTTCTAACACAGAAGCTTGTTAAATTGTTGAAAATATTAGCTTGGCAGTTTCTTTACATTTGTATCCCCCCCCCCCACACACACACACAGAATAGAGCTTGGTATTTATAACCTCCTGAGGTTGTCTGTCTGTTTAGATCACATGACAGGGACAGAAAGAGCGGCCACGTGCCTGCCTGCCTGCACCTAGGCAATGTAAACCAACTGGTGAACCAACAATGCCTGCTTCCTGACGAAGCACAGTGCACAGAAGGCAAGGACACATTTAGCGTGCACTCCCCTGTTCGCTGCAGTTGTAAATGCAATGGTTGCATCTTATAAGGGCTAAGCGATTCATGTAGTGCCAGTCACTTTCTCTGACTTGAGGATCATGTTTCATGTTATACAGGGAAGCATGTCAGTTTTTATTACATTCGTTGATCTGATTGATTTATATTGGAATGAACCAGCGTCATTGTACAGGCTATAGGATCTTGCAGAGCGTAAGTTGTAACGATCATTTTGTACCGAGTAATGCTTTAGAATGATTGTGCAGACATTGTTGAACTATTGTGTGTCACAGTGTGTGTGTGTGTGTGTGTGTTAAACCGAACGTTGAAGTCTCCTACCATTCTCCCTGCCCAGGGGTTAATCTTTGCTGGATCGCTCCGGATCCCAAATCTGGTACCTTTTTGGTCTGACAAGCAACAATTATACAGTTTGCAAACAATGACCTGTATGTTGCAAAGAATAACTCTATATGCATATCTTGTGCAATAAAAACGCTTTCTAAAAAAACTACACCTCTTAACAGCCACAGTGTCGTCGCTAATGTTCAGTAGACTAGTCTACCCCCTGCTGGTACTGTTCAAACCACGGAGAGGCAAAGGTGGGCGTGCAGCTACCGACACCAGCAATGAGACGCGAAACCCACCCCCACCCTACCCCGATCCACAAGCAGAGGAGAGCTTGAAGCATATCTGGGAGCGTCTGTAAATCAAGAGCAGTACATTAGGTCTAGAAACAAAAGTGCTGTCATTGCAAGATTTGTTTCCTTTTTTTGCTACAAATTAACCCCCGTACTTGCCTATCCCATATAAATCATTTACAGTATAGTCCAAAAGCAATGTGCAAATATTGAGGGTGATCAGAGGCTCCCTGTGTTATTGCTTCATTGCTTTGTTCACACGCTGGAGGTCACACTGTCAAACCAAGCGAAACAATTTCCACTGCATGGTGTAAACTGGAGTCAGTGTTGGTTTTATTAAACTCTTATTTCTTTCCAGAGTTTCCAGAGGAGGGTTAGCGTGTGACTCCTGTACACTGGAACGGTTCAGGCTTTCCAATGCATTCTGGTATGTTTCACCTGTCTCAGGTACCTTCCACTTGTTTCTTTGCTATTAGAGAAGCGGGACTACATTACATTACATTTACCAGAATGCATTGTGGTGTGAGTTAAAAACCCTGAAGTGTCCCATACTGTCCCAGCGAACAGGAGTCCTACAGTAACCCTAATCCAGAGAGATCAGTGGTGCTGGGGGTGGACCTCTATTTAGTTGATTCGACTGATTTTGTGGGCAAAAGCACCAACTGTTTTTGTTAACGCTGCCCCCCTGCGTAAGACAACTGGATTGCGAGTTTCACTCTAAGGGGTTAATAATTTCCTGTAATTTCCTTTAGTATGTACTGCAGTATACTATAGTAAACCATAGTTTAGGCTTTTTTTTTTAACCCTTTCATGCACCTTATATGAGGATGGATATAAAAAAAACCAACTTTTTCTAAGCGATTTCCAATATGTCATTCGTGAAAGGGTTAATCAAAGATGGCAGCAGAGCCACCAGCCCTGCCCTCAGTACAGTTCCATTGCGCTGCCAGTGCTGCTTTGAAATTCATGGTTGTTAAAAGTTTTTCCACATCGGTCTTATGTGTAAAGATTGTGCTCTTTGAGCTGGGAAAGCGTGTGTCAGTTGTCTGGTTCACTACTGGTTTAATACACTGTATTTTGTTACAATTCCTTTTGTACACGTTTGTATGAACTCTGCAATTTGTTCTGCTGTTCAGCACGGCTATATAATATGTATTGAAAAATAAAATATCTTCGATGTTAGAGTATGTGTTTCAGAGTGTTCTTTAAATTCCAAGTCTCAAAATGTTATAGAAATCATGTCAACCCTCCAGTCCAGGGCAGGTTTGAGGCATGGAGACTGAACTGCTCCTTCCCTCCCTCCCTCACCCCCTAAGAGAAAGGGTGCTCCCTCCAGTCCAGGGCAGGCTTGATGCATGGAGACTGAACTGTTAAAATGTTAACCTTTAATAAGATTCCTGTTCAGCACTGTGCTTATGTTTCTATATTTAATAAACATATAATTCCCACTCAGCATTGAGCTATTAATTAGTCAGATGGTAAACATGAGAGCCTGTGATTTTATTTTATTTTAGTTTCATTTTTCTATACGTTATTTTAACAGAGGTCTGACAGATGCTGTTTGACTTTGCAGTTTCACCACATTTATACTGTGCATTTACCACAGTTTACCCTGGTTAGCCATGTTTATTAATATGCTTTCTCATACCTTGCAATCTTTACAATGCTTATTATTCTTTATCACGCTTTCACTGGACTTTATTCCATTTTATTATGCTTTTACTGTGGAAAACTTTTCTAAGGTTGTGTTTAAGTGACTGCAAAGGCACACTGTAAAAACACAGAGTCACTAATCCCTCCTGTCTGTATGCAGTGACCCGTACAGTCATCCATAAGCCAGGCTCACTCTAATTGGATCTGTGAACAATGACCGTTTGCACAGGACATGCACCATAACCTTGCCTGCTGTTACAGGCTCTCTGGAATTCACTGTGCTGGTCTGTTTGCTGCAGCAGCAAACTCCTCAAATCTCTCTCACTGTTTCGTCCCTTTTAAAAGTTTAACAACAAAGTTGGATCCCCAGTACAGCACTGAGTTCTCTACACTAGACTGTATTGAATTAGCTGGCTCTCAGATCCCCAGTACAGCACTGAGTTCTCTACACTAGACTGTATTGAATTAGCTGGCTCTCAGATCCCCAGTACAGCACTGAGTTCTCTATACTAGACTGTATTGAATTAGCTGGCTCTCAGATCCCCAGTACAGCACTGAGTTCTCTATACTAGACTGTATTGAATTAGCTGGCTCTCAGATCCCCAGTACAGCACTGAGTTCTCTATACTAGACTGTATTGAATTAGCTGCTCTCAGATCCCCAGTACAGCACTGAGTTCTCTATACTAGACTGTATTGAATTAGCTGGCTCTCAGATCCCCAGTACAGCACTGAGTTCTCTATACTAGACTGTATTGAATTAGCTGCTCTCAGATCCCCAGTACAGCACTGAGTTCTCTATACTAGACTGTATTGAATTAGCTGGCTCTCAGATCCCCAGTACAGCACTGAGTTCTCTACATTAGACTGTATTGAATTAGCTGCTCTCAGATCCCCAGTACAGCACTGAGTTCTCTATACTAGACTGTATTGAATTAGCTGCTCTCAGATCCCCAGTACAGCACTGAGTTCTCTATACTAGACTGTATTGAATTAGCTGGCTCTCAGATCCCCAGTACAGCACTGAGTTCTCTATACTAGACTGTATTGAATTAGCTGGCTCTCAGATCCCCAGTACAGCACTGAGTTCTCTACACTAGACTGTATTGAATTAGCTGGCTCTCAGATCCCCAGTACAGCACTGAGTTCTCTATACTAGACTGTATTGAATTAGCTGGCTCTCAGATCCCCAGTACAGCACTGAGTTCTCTACACTAGACTGTATTGAATTAGCTGCTCTCAGATCCCCAGTACAGCACTGAGTTCTCTATACTAGACTGTATTGAATTAGCTGCTCTCAGATCCCCAGTACAGCACTGAGTTCTCTATACTAGACTGTATTGAATTAGCTGCTCTCAGATCCCCAGTACAGCACTGAGTTCTCTACATTAGACTGTATTGAATTAGCTGGCTCTCAGATCTCCAGTACAGCACTGTGTTCTCTATACTAGAGTATATTGAATTAGCTATCTCTCAAATCCATACAGTGAACTGGTGAAAGGCCCTGATAAAACAATCAAATATAGGACAATTTGCTGTCAACATGCCCTGATAAGGAATTAAATGGACTTGTAAATTATCGAGGGAGAACTGTATCATGAAGCCATCATTACACAATCTGTAATTGAACTGTAATTCAACACAGCACTGCACTGTCTCGACCTGTCTGGATTCACAGAGTCAGTGCACTTCCATCCAGACTGTGCCAAGCAAAATCCCAAGACAAGGGGTTGCTTAGCAACGCAAAAGAGAGTGTTCTTATCCAGCAAGTTGCCATGGAGACCGCCCACTGAGATAGAGGATGGGACATTTGCACAAGGCAGCCTTTTATGTTATTTATTTTCTGTATTTATTTTTTTTTTCGCCTTGAAGTCCATTTGAATTCACAGGGACTTTGTTTAAGAACGTAGCCCTGTTGCATAACCAGTAATGAACGATTGTGTCCTGCAGGGCTGGTGCGTGTGTATGTGTGTGTGTGTGTGTGTGTGCGTGGAAGTGTGTGTGTGCATGTGCTGGTTTTCAACTGGTGATTGCTGGTATGAAGAGCTGGTGATACTGGTTCATGAAAGGCAGCATTGTAATCGCTGCAAACCCAGTGCTGCTGCAGACTGTATATCCCTGCTGAGTATCATTTAACACACCAGTAAGAAACCATTAACATGATGGCAGCTAACAAAGTAACTCCATGCATTATTATTATTATTATATTATTATTATTATTATTATTATTATTATTATTATTATTTATTTGGCAGATGCCTTTATCCAAGGTGACTTCCAAGTGTTACAGGCGATAGAGATTACAATATATATTGCATTTCCAGGACACCTTCCTCAAAACCAAGAGGATTCAGGAAAAACAGGGACAGATGGCAGCTCTGCTTTCAATAGCCTTGCACTTTAGTGGGCACCAGGAGAGTGAAATTGTCCCCTCCCCTATCAGTGACTGCTTTCCTGTCCTTAGCCAACCAGCAGCTTCCCCTAATGACTGACATGTTTTGCAATCAGTAACATGACCCCAAAGACACGGCTGAGCTGGACTGACCTAGGAAGTGCGAGTGTATCGGATTCCCTGGCCAGTGTATGGCCAGATGTCACATTTTTAAATATAAATACCTGTTTGCGATACCATGTGCTTCTTTCGAAACTGCACGCTTGAGTCCTCTCTAACGAGTAGAAGTGCACGACGAGATTAGATTTCTGAAAGTATTTTTATTTATTTATTTATTTATTTTTTTTGCTTTTAGCCTCTTCAAGCCTGTGTTCCAGTTCCCTGCTCCCCCAGGCAGAAACTCATTATTTTTTTAAACCAGTTTGCGCTCGCATGTATTAATTATTGACCCTATTCCTCAATCTGAGGTTGTGAATTATTAATTATTAAAGAACCCAGTCCTGCCTTTCGAGATCAGAGAGTTGAAATTGCTTGTATAGAATTGTATTGGGGAAGTGGAAAAACAGTCATCGTTGTTGTTTTAATTAAAGATGCACTGCCCTTCTGTTGTCCCTGTTTGTCTGACTCATTGCACCATCTGGTGGACACAGAATGTCACTTCGGCTTAGTGTTGCACAGGAATGCAGTTAGAACATAAGAACATAAGAAAGTTTACAAACGAGAGGAGGCCATTCAGCCCATCTTGCTCGTTTGGTTGTTAGTAGCTTATTGATCCCAGAATCTCATCAAGCAGCTTCTTGAAGGATCCCAGGGTGTCGGCTTCAGCAACATTACTGGGGAGTTGGTTCCAGACCCTCACGATACTCTGTGTAAAAAAGTGCCTCCTATTTTCTGTTCTGAATGTCCCTTTGTCTAAACTCCATTTGTGACCCCTGGTCCTTGTTTCTTTTTTTCAGGTTGGGAAAAAGTCCCCCTGGGTCGGCATTGTCGATACCTTTTAGAATTTTGAATGCTTGAATTAGGTCACCGTGTGGTCTTCTTTGTTCAAGACTGAATAGATTCAATTATTTTAGCCTGTCTGCATATGACATGCCTTTTAAACCCAGCATAATTCTGGTCGCTCTTCTTTGCACTCTTTCTAGAGCAGCAATATCCTTTTTGTAATGAGGTGACCAGAACTGAACACAATATTCAAGATGAGGTCTTACTAATGCATTGTACAGTTTTAACATTACAGGCGACGCTTCGACTTTCGACGCACGGCGCTTACGACTCTTTTGCATTATTACCCTGCTTCGACTTTATGATATCGATACGGCATTTACGACATGGCAAGACCTGAGCCCTGCGTCATGTGCGCAGCTCGGAGTCCGAACCGCAGTACCTGTCGTGGTCGCCCTGACTCAGTCTAGCGTTTTTTCATTATGCATGTAACTGTTTTTTTTTAAATTTATTTATATGATGAGGGGCTTAACTTCAGGTGATCGTATTTCCTGCTAGGAGTACCACATACACACACTGAATACGTCATTGGTAATCACCGGGCTGAGTGAAAACAGTTAAATAAATATTTGCATGAGTACAATATAATGGGTCATTTTTGTTAAAAAATATATTATCTGGCCAGAGAGTCAGGAACGCAACCCCGATTTATAACATTGTTCCAATGGGAAAATATGCTTCGACCTACAGGGAGACTTTCAGGAACCAGCTGTGTCGAGGACTGCCTGTACTTCCCTTGATTTAAATTCAACACTTTCTGTACTGTTTGAACGAAACAGTTTTACGGGTTTTGTTAGGGGGAGGTCTGCTCCTTTAAAAAGGACTCAATGCATTGGCCAGCTGCACTCACTGGATCCAAAGTGCTTTTGTTTGGAGTCTGACAGAGAAGGTGGTGGTTCTGTCCGAGACCTGTCCGCTCTCTTTCAGTCCTGTATTATTTTTTGTCGAGCTGAAGAAGAAACTCCTTTATTAAGTACACATGAGAACAGAACACATGTATATCTACACAACCTCAGGCTGGGAGCCAAGAGTCCCTTGAGGTCCCAACGTGATTTTCGACGTCATGTGTTAATATAAGGCATAAGGCACTAATATATATATATATATATATATATATATATATATAATAATATATCATCTTATATAGTATGGTTGTGTTGTGTGTGTGTGTGTGTGTGTGTGTGTGTGTGTGTGTGTGTGTGTGTGTGTGTGTGAATAAAAGGTATATAACGAGAAAACAATGCTTCATGATTTTAAAGCTGTCCACTGTGTAACTGGGATTTACATGTAGTCAGAAGGGAAGAGAATCAAACAGGCAAGCGATACAAAGCTCAGACGTGCTGCAGGGAGTGGGGTTAACCGATGGACTGATGTCCAGACCGGATTCGAAGGCTGGACCCGCCGAGTCACTGCAGCAGCAGAGTGCCGAGGAGCAGCAGGAGGGAGCCGGTGAGCCTGGCCGCTGCATTCGACTGGGTGTTGTCATCGTGCGGGTCTCGGTGCGTTTCGTGAGGTACTGGTGCGTGTATTCCTCGTAGAGCTCGATGCAGCGTTATAGCTTCATCTGCTCGATCCCTCTGTCGCCTCACCCTCCTCCAGGAGGGTGAGGCGATAGAGGGAGGCTCTGCTGCTTGCCATGGTGGCAATACTGTAGGGGCAGCCCTCATCCAGCACACTGACATTTTGAGGATCAAACTTCACTGGATTAGCACAGATCCATGATCACCACCTAAAATATTAAGTGTAACAAACTAACCATTTTCATGGAATCGCCCCACTGGAACTTTCACTCATGTATAAAAGTAAAGCAGAATGCGTGTTTTAAAATACATGTGTTTCATATTCTAATATATAGCATGGGGTACTGAGGTATAGAGGACTAATACTATACTATACCAGAGATGGGAATAAGACTCCTATTGCATGGCAGTTTAAACTATTCCAGGTTTTACTAAGAACTCGATTAGCCCCAGTGTATAGGTAACAAGTGGAGGTATGTCTTATTAAACAAAGTAAAACCAGGAATGCATCAAACTGCCACACAATGGGACTGACATAGAGGTGTAGACACACATGCACACACAGTGTGACTTTTTGGTGTGTCTAGAAGCGGCAATCACGTCTATGATATCTTGGTTTTGTATATATGAAAGAGTTAATAACCAGGGTTTGACTCATTCCCCCACACGGCAGTGTAGATCACAGGGCATGAACACAGTAGCAATGTAATTTCATTATTATATATGGAGAGTTGTAATCTCCCATAGAGCTTGATGAAGTTTACACTGTTATTACTATCATGCAAGTGTGTGTAATAAGAATGTGATGTCACTGCTCACTGTTAATACTCTACATGCACTTACCTATAGTTACTCTACATGCACTTACCTATAGTTACTCTACATGCACTTACCTATAGTTACTCTACATGCACTTACCTATAGTTACTCTACATGCACTTACCTATAGTTACTCTACATGCACTTACCTATAGTTAATACTCTATATAATCAGTCTCCATTGGTTCCTATTTGCAACAACTACACTTCTAAAGGCAAAGTATTCGAAAAGTTTAAACCACGACAGGTTCTATAGAAGCAGATTAAGCACGGCAATAAATCCGGGTTTCGTCTGTTTTTTACTTAGATTCAATGGCTTCAAATACGTCTCTAAGCATTGGGCGCATGCCTGTAATCAAGTTCAGAGTGTGCTTTCTCTTGAGCTCTGTGTAGGACGGACACTTGGAATGGTATATGAACCCAATCGACACCAATCAGCCTCGCTGTGTTGTCAGCACTTGATTTCTGGAGAGAGCTCGGTCCGAATAATTCAATAAATCAGTTTGGGCAGCTCTAGTACTTACAGTAATGTAAAGTAAGGCAAAACAATAAGCCTGTTATTACATCTTTAATAAGTGAGAGTGCAAATGGGCACAGATCAATCTGGATTGTACATTTTTTTATAAAGCACCACAGGACAGCATAAATAGTGCTAGACATCAGACAACATGCATGCATGCATATATATATATATATATATATACACATACACATACACAGAGGCTAACTTCACTGTAATGACCACCCATGGGACCTGGAGAAACGTTCATTATATCAGGGTGTTCACTATGATAGGGTTTGGCATTTTTCTGTATCAGTATAACGACAAAACGGCAAATTTGAATTGAACATCAATATATAGTACTTTTATGAAGATTCCTTCACATTGAGAAACATTTAAACGGTTTTGTGACGCAGGATTTATTAGGGTCATGTGACACTACCAACGATGGTAATGCACAGAGGACACATACAGAAGACAGGCAGGCAGCTAGCAAGTTTCAATCCAGCGCCCGTCTGTTAGCAATCATTTGATCAAACATAACAACTCCAAAAAGCACACAAAACATATAAATTACATCAAGACTAATTTCCTTTGTGCAGGGCAATGGCCCTGCTACACATGTGTTTAAAAGAAACCAGTAAAGAAAAAAAGAATGTACACTTCCATGCTGAATTATTAATTACATCACGTCCTTTCTCTTGAAAAAAACTATCGTATCACACCCGAGACCTGGTTGCAGTTTGTGTGAAGATGACTGACAGGCAACGATTGCATTCGTCATGCACGAGTCGTACTACAATAGGTCATCTCTGAATCAGCGGGATCTTTGAATTAGTCAAACATGGTCTTTGTTTTCACTGAGAGAATAACACACTTGACACTGGAGTACTGTCAGTACTGAGATCGCTGTACCCGGGTCGATCCTGTACGGGATCGTTCTAATAGGGATAATTTGCTTTGAAAAAATCGGTTCTTGCTGTTGAGATCGTTAAAAATGGGTGTTCGTTATAAGAAGGGTTCGTTATAGTGAAGTTAGCCTGTGTACATATATATATATATATATATATATATATATATATATATATATATATATATATATATATATATATATATATATATATATATATATATAATATATACATACTTTCAGTCCTGAATTACTTTTGTCGAGCTGAAGAATATTAAATTAAGTTATACAATTATAAAAGTTATATCCTTTATTGAGTACACGAGAACAGGAGAAACAAATATTTATGTTTTCTACACAACGTCAGACTGGGACCTAGGAGTCCTGTGTGGTTCCAACGTGACTTCTGACAGCTTATGTTAACAAACAGCACTAAGGGCTGAAAGGGTTAGTACTGAGCTATTTTCATATATATATATCGATAGATCGATAGACAGATAGATGTATGTAAATAAAAGGTATACAAAGAGAAAACAATGCTTCATGATTTTAAAGCTGTCCACTGTGTAACTGGGATTTACATGTAGTCAGAAGGGAAGAGAATCAAACAGGCAAGCGATACAAAGCTCAGACGTGCTGCAGGGAGTGGGGTTAACCGAGGGACTGACGTCCAGACCGGATTCGAAGGCTGGACCCGCCGAGTCACTGCAGCAGCAGAGTGCCGAGGAGCAGCAGGAGGGAGCCGGTGAGCCTGGCCGCTGCCCCCGACTGGGTGTTCCTCGTGCGGGTCTCGGTGCGTTTCGTGAGGTACTGGTGCGTGTAATCCACGTAGAGCTCGATGCAGCGGTACAGCTTCATCTGCTCGATCATTTCCGGATTGCCGACGTCCATCACGCCGACCAAGTCGTCATCGTCTTTGTCTTCCTGAGCCGGGCGGGGTGCGCGTGCTGCTTCTCCCGCGGTATTATTCACGTCCGCATTTCCGGTGCTGTTTTTTGCATCAGTTTCCGTGGCGTTAATATTTCCAGGGCTCATGCTTACAGCGGGGTTACTGGTGGCATCAACAGCACTGTTGTTTCTGCCGGGGAAGATGTCCGTGGCGTTTTTGCTGTTATCTGCGGCAGTGGAGTTAACATTGCTGCGCAGACCGTCTCCATCAGTAGCGACTGGGCTACGGACAGCTCGGCCAGTCTCCTTTCCGGGCAGCAGGTCATTTCTCTTCAAGCACCGATCCCGATACATCTCGTAAGTCTGCGCCGGCTGTCGGAAGTAGTAATGCATCAGCGTCCCGCTGTCTCCACCAAAGGGGGTGGCCACGTAGCGCTTCCACATGTAGTAGTTGTAGTAGCGCTCTTCCTCCTCGCTGTTGAAGTCGATCTCCAGCCTGGGGCCCCTGTAGACACCTGGGTACGAGCCCGGGAATGAGCCTGGGAACCTCATCCGGCTCAGCCCGTACCCCATCGCCATGCCTGTGGCCACCCCTAGCCCTGCTGCCAGCGCCGCCTTCTTGCCGAACCCCTTGGACTTGTGGGAGGGCTTGAACCCCTGACCTGCCACCGACTGAGAGAAGTGAGAGCCGCCAGCACCATTCCAGGGAGCCCTTCCCTGGTTGTGGCTGTTATAGCCTGGCCCGTAGATTTTTGGAGTGCCTCCTCCAGGATTAGGGTAGCTTCCTCCTGTGTTCGGGTAGCCTCCTCCAGGGTTAGGGTAGCCTCCTCCAGGGTTAGGGTAGCCTCCTCCAGTGTTACTATAGCCTCCTCCAGGGTTAGGGTATCCTCCTCCAGGGTTAGGGTAGCCTGCTCCAGGGTTAGGGTATCCTCCTCCAGGGTTAGGGTAGCCCCCTCCAGGGTTAGGATAGCCCCCTCCAGTATTAGGGTAGCCCTCTCCAGGGTTAGGGTAGCCTCCTCCAGGGTTAGGGTAGCCCCCTCCAGGGTTAGGGTAGCCTCCTCCAGGGTTAGGGTAGCCCCCTCCAGGGTTAGGGTAGCCTCCTCCAGTGTTAGGGTAGCCCCCTCCAGGGTTAGGGTAGCCTCCTCCAGGGTTAGGGTAGCCCCCTCCAGGGTTAGGGTAGCCTCCTCCAGTGTTAGGGTAGCCCCCTCCAGGGTTAGGGTAGCCCCCTCCAGGGTTAGGGTAGCCTCCTCCAGGGTTAGGGTAGCCCCCTCCAGTGTTAGGGTAGCCTCCTCCAGTGTTAGGGTAGCCCCCTCCAGGGTTAGGTTTGCCCTGTCCTGTGTTAGGGTAGTTAGATCCAGCCCCCTGTCCTGTGTTTCCGGGGTTCCTGCTGCTGGTCCCGCCCGACCCCTTGGACTTGGATCCCCCGCTGGATTTGGATCCACTTCCCTTTTTGGTGAAGGCGGTGTGAGGCAGAAGCGCCATGAGCAGTGCCAGGAGGGTGAGGCGATAGAGGGAGGCTCTGCTGCTTGCCATGGTGGCAATACTGTAGGGGCAGCCCTCACCACAGCACACTGCAAGAGAGAAAAGAAGAGACCCTTATAGTGACAGGGAACAGGTACACAAACACCTTTGACATTCTAATTACAACACATGGGATAAGGATATCTATTCTCAAAGCTGTAACTTTTTTTAAGTTTTGGAATTGAATAAAGACAATGATGTTACAAATCTTCTTTACATAACAAATTAAAATGAATGCGTTCTGTAGGAATCAATCAATCAATCAATAGACACATGAATACACAGCATTTGGTATTTTGTATTGCTGGTGTATGCTAACGCACTTGCAGGTCTTTCTGCACCTTTCAGGGGGGAAAGGGTTAACAAAACATGTGCCTTAGGCTGTGCGGGGCTGCAGGCTGTAATGGTCCAGATCACCAAATAAATGCTGCAGCAGCAACCATATCTTAATTAGTATATACATCATGGAATCATGCGCCTACGTTAAGATACAGGTTGATGGGGGGAGAATAACCAGGTAGAAATAAATAAATAAATAAATAATCATAGTCACTTTTTTACAAAAAAATTCTTAACAAGTAAACCCCTGGGCATTATCAATTTTTTTTTTCCATTTTACATTACATAAGAACATACAATACAAAGATATTTCCCTAGCTTTCGCGGCAGCAAAGTCCTTTATCAAATCAGAGTATTCTAAATTCTGGGCCGCTTCGCTCTCATTTGACCAGGGCAGGATTAAAGGACGAGGGGGCCCTACAAGAACCCATATTTTGGGGGCGCTATGCACAACAGCTCGTGAAACGGTGTTGTAATTAACAGCCTGCAGGTAAATGTATCTGAAAGGTTCTACGTCAGATGCATGTTCATCATTTAGACCTTGAAAAACAAATACAGTGTGTAGCCCATACTGATCTTGGGCATCAGTCGACTCGTCAGTGTGACCACTGACAAGCGACCAGACTGTTTATAACCAATCCCATAATCTCATTGTGATACTCGGCAACTTTAGGAAAGTATTCATGTATTCACGCTGGGCTGAAGAAGGAACCACTCCAACTGCACAGCTGCACAGTCTGAAGAATTTATGTACATTTTGGTTGTCCAATTTTTCAATTTTTCAAACGCCTCTGTCAGATCAAAACGTAATGTGTTTCGTGCTTCACAGTGTTCAGTGGACTTTTAGAAGTTTTTTGTTTCTTTGCAGCAAAGCAGTCGTGGTGCTGTTCTGGATTTTCGCCCTTCTCGTTTCGATGAATACTCGAATCTAAATGCCTGTCAACAACCGATTCTCGGTAGTGGTCTACAGTATTTGACAGTATGGACAAATCTGACAATC
Organism: Polyodon spathula; assembly: GCF_017654505.1. Lineage (NCBI taxonomy): Eukaryota > Metazoa > Chordata > Actinopteri > Acipenseriformes > Polyodontidae > Polyodon > Polyodon spathula. The sequence continues at coordinate 1,692,256 of NC_054564.1, read as the reverse complement.
TTTTTTGAGTCATCGTTGAGGGCAAATATGTCTTGATCAATTTCAGCGTGGCACAGCTGCGCTCAGCAGAAGCACCCGTCACTGGAGTGCTCTGTCGCCCCATCTGTTCTCATGCATGTACTGCAGCGTTTCCACAAGACTCATACCGGTGAGGTGTCGACACGACGAGCTGCAGATACAGCCTCATGGGTGCAGATCATTTAGAAAATTGGTACTAAACAGTTTTGAAAGTTTAGCACCAGACAGCCCCTCCCACCTTTCAATTCGTTTTTAGTGTTTTGTTTCACGGTAAATATAAATGAACCTCATATCTAATCACACATGGATTTGTTAAATTTTGTAAAAACATCTCTCTTACCAGATATTTTGCTGGGTAAAAAAAATTCACAAAATGATTAATGGCATTGGAAACAATCATACTGTATGCCTCGTACAATATATATATATCGCAGTACATTGAACTTCTAGGAGGACCAGGGCTATTACTTTTCTTGTAAATAGTTGAATTTCTGTGCATTGCTGTACAGTGTGTGTGTGTGTGTGTGTGCTGTCCTGTCTTTTCTGCCTCTTTGTGTGTGTCACCCTGCGTGAGTCTGTGAGTGGAAGCACGCAGGACCGAGGGTCTCAGTGATTGGTCCGTGTGTATGTAGATGTGTGTGTGTGTGTGTGCGCCAACAGGGTTCGAGGGGAACCCTCATTTAGGAGCTGACTGCGCGCAGCTTTGTGAGTTTTGGGTGTGTTGTTGAGCTTTGTCCTTTAGCCTACCGTTCCAATTCAATAAAAATAGCGGTTATAACTGCTTTGAACTACAATCTGTTTGTCTTTATTTATTCCAGCTGCGGACCAGATACACCTCTGCCACTATATATATATATATATAATCTCTTACACCAAATTGCTAGATTAAGAAACCTAGATGTTAAAACACTCCACATGTTAACGAAACAACAGCTAGTGAATTCAGCTGCACTGAATTGTACTGATGGATTAGATTTACATTAGCTGCAACAACTGATTTGGTTTTATCCGT
>NC_054564.1:1676226-1688726 GCF_017654505.1 Polyodon spathula | reverse complement strand
TCTGACGTCGTCTGACATTGCCTTCTAGCAAAGACTTTGTACCAGATAAGAGTTCCCATCTGTTAGTCAAGGGTAGACATTGGTAACCGTAATTTAGTACAGGTCCATGACAAATCTGTGTGCGCTGTTTAAAAACCATTCAAAACATTTAAAAACAACAGCGGTATAGCTGTATATACTTTATATATATATATATATATATATATATATATATATATTATATATACAGGTCTATATATAATATACATAAAAATTCTTAAATGAAGAGAAATGTTAAATGAATATGCCTCGTAATGGAAGGAGTGTAATGAAGGGGAGTGGAACATAGGCTACAGTCCTGAGCTAATTAAAGATTTAAAAATTCTTAAAGGCTACTGGGAACCTGATCCAGCCGCTTGCAAGGAGTGTGTGAGTGTGTGTGTGTGTGTGTGTGTGTGTGTGTGTGTGTGTGTGTGCGTGTGTGTGAGTGTGCCTGTGTGTGAGTGTGCGTGTCTAGGGATAATGTGGACAAGCCCATTAGGCAGCTCTCCAGAGCGTTGTGTGCCTGTCTGTGTTGAAGGGATAATGATATTACTGTGGTGTGTTACAAGGTTACAGTGGAACTCACGCCCATGCCATTACCGCTAGTATTGTGTTTGTGAAGCAGTGAAACTCATGATGAAAAAATCCAACAGAATCAACATAGAAATGCTCCAAAAACAAAGCCTGCTGTTTCAGCTGGAACTGATTTGGGCACCTAATGTTATGATGCTTGAGCCACGATACTGGGCAGCTACATACAAGACTGACAGATGTCTGATCTGTCCCAATGCAACTGATCACTTTGCTTAACCTGTACCTTGGAAGTTGGGCCAATGTTTGAAATTCTGACTTGATTCCCAAAATCTGATCCTGCTTTTTGATGTTATTGTAAATCTCTACTTGTCCCATGCATCACTTGGTATTTTTGAATATTCCATGCAAATTCTGGCCTTCAAAACTCATGTGCAGCGATGTTCACGTTGAATATTTCAGACAGTTTCTCCACCATACTAAAGAAAATAAGTATTACATCATAATAATGATCAGGACTCCATACCGCAGATTTCACGCTGCACTGCGAAAGTCTTCTCTCGTTGATCAACGAATGAGCGCAGACACCATGCGAAATGGGTGGAGGTTTGTACCTCATGCCAAAATGAAATCTGATCAGAATGAAAGCTCGGCCAATCAACATGCAGTGATAATACTGGCGTTAATAACGGCCAATCGCAGCTAACAGAAGCATATGAGGAAACAGAATACAAGCAGCTGAACTGTGCTGAATGAAAGCGCTTTTGAGAATCGCTGCGCTAGTGGACTGTATGATTGGATGGAATGCGTCCGCCTTGGATGGAAATCAGATTAAATGAGTCCACGTACCCGGTACAGGCATCAAAATAAGCAATAGAATTTCACCCCTGAACAATAGCTTTTCGTTTTCAGGCTGTTTAAGTATATAAACCAAGAGAATTTGAGTAATGTTTAAAATATGTTACAATCTACAGCAAAATACACAAAAAAAATATCAATTTTCTGTTAGGGTGCTTGCTGACCACACTTGCAGACAGAGGTGGGTGGAGCCAGCATGTTGTTTTCATTGTTTGAATGGCTGTACAACTCATAGAAAACTTCTAGAAAGAAGGAATATTGTTGGAAATCTATACATCGGTAAAAAAAAAAAAATCTGTAAATGTAGTTTTTTCTTCATTTTCCAGAGTATGTATTCACTGCGGGCATAACACTTAAACAGGACTCTTGCATAAAATAAATGTCCTCTACAACAAGTATTAGGAATCCACTTGTGCCTCTCTCTCAGGTTTTATGCAGCAGACTCAATGTGGGTTCCTTATGTGCTGCATCTGATCTTACTGCACCTCTGACTGCACACGTGTCACACATAAAGAGTTAAAGTTGCTCATTTTGTTCCCTGTTGTAAAGACTTCCAATACATGAGAGTAGATGTTAAAACTTCATGCTGATTTGAACTCTGCTCTCGCCAAGATAAGCACCAAATAAGATGTAGCTTTACAGTAAACTAATGTGATCCATCTGCGTCTCCATCCATTTGTGTTTCCTTCCATCTGATGATGTAGATATCCTTCTGTCTGGTGTTGATGGCTGAAGTGTAATGCTGGCTCCAGGGATCAGCTCATTTTGCCTCCCCAGCGCATCAGTGCACACAACGGCTGCGATGCTGGCTCCGGGGCTCAACCCAGTGCGATCTCCCCAGTGCATCAGCATGACAACCGTCTGAACTGAGCTAAGTAGGGTACATCTCTGGGGTCTTCAAGTGGGCACCTTCCATCCTCTGTGTTTCGTTGACTAGCCCACAACACCTCAAGAGGGCTCGACAGTGATTCTGGCGTCCCAGCACCACCCCCCTCCATCCCCCACTCAGCTCAGCCCACAATCGATCCTACGTAGGTTTGAGTTAATGCACAGTTTTCAGCAGAGCAGTATTTCCTTAACCCATAAAGTGCTACTTCGTAATTCTTTCGTGCATTTTTAACCTGCATCTACCTGTTATTTCACTCTATAGTGTTATGATAACCATCTCTAATTTTGTTAAATGCAAAAGTGAAGTCTAAATGTGATGTATCGAATGGCATAAATACAGCCTGGGTTCTGATTTCTCAAAGAAAACAGGATTTGGTACTTAATGGGTTAAAAGCAGTAACATAAACATGTTTGTCTTTGCCGAGTATTTGCCTTGATCGTTTATTTACACTGCAACCCTGAGCGGAACCCGAGATACAGTCAAACTACTTGCAGCTGGGGAACTGAAGGTCGTTTCAGCTCAGAAACGAAACAATAATTTAAAAAGGGAGAAATTTTTCTTAAAAAAAAACATCAGTTATTATTACAGTAAAAAAAAAAGACAGTAGGTCCAGCACAACTGTCAATGTACAAAAGAGATTTATTAATCATATTTACAGAAAAAAGAAATATACACTGAGCCCAATTTTTTTAGTAGAAATTAAAATACTGTTTTCCGTTTATGTGAAATATTTTTGACTTAAAGTAAGTAATCCCTGCGATTGGATTAATTAAGAAGCGTCACATTTCAATTGGAATTCAGTTACTGTCTTGTGATGTCATTCCCAGTGGTTCTGAATTCTGTTGCTCCAGTATTGAGGTATTATCATTTGAAATCTGCCTTTACCTGCTATTGAGTTGCTTTGAGATCCTGAAGAGAATCCTAACTGCTGAGCACTGAAAGGCCTGCCGCGTTCCATTCTGATCATGTGACACAGTCCCCTCTACCCTGCATATATAGCGACAAAGACAGGAGGGGGGGCTGACAGAGTTGAAAGGTAATATTGTCACGTGAATGGAATGAGGGCTCTCCAGACAAGCTCTAAGCAGTTCAAAGCCAGGCAGAGGCAGAAGTACGTCAATGAAACTCATATTTAGAGCAACAGAACCCAGAACCACATAGATTGATTACATTTTAAACAACATTTGAAGTTACTGACTGGTACATATAAATTACAAGTTTTTTTTGGGATGTACACAAAAGGTTTAAATTATTTTCAATGTATGTACCTTTCATACTTGTATATACTGGTTATATACACACAATGGCGAGTGGGAGAGGTTTGAAGGGGTATTCAGAATCCATTCCCTCCTAGATTTCCCACAGCTCCACCTGGGAATTCCTGCAAAGAAGCCGTGTTGGGAATTCCAGATTTTCAGGTATCGGGACGCTAGTCGGAGAAGCTGAGGCTGGGCAGGAATCGGGAGAGCCTGTTCCCAGCACGGGTCTCCGGCTCGCTGCCCCTCCTAGGGACCTGGTTCTTAGTCTTGCGTCTTCGAGCCAAATCCTCCTCCAACACCTAGAAGCACAGGCAGGGCTGGGACTGTGTGATCGATGTGAAATCACTGACAAGCACAGACAGGGCTGGGACTGTGTGATCGATGTGCACACTCACTGACAAGCACAGACAAGCACCTCCATCCCCCCACCCTTTACATATCTGCCTCGTCCTCCACGATTAACACAGATTTCTTTTTGTGTAGTGGGAACACAAGTTGACAAAAGAAAATGACCTATTAATCAACTATGCCATTATTTCCCTTATAATCAGTGAATATTTAACCTAAATCTGTACAAAATAAAAATATTCAAATGTATGTGTGTGTCGCTGTTTTTGTGGGAGGCTGTGTGTGTGTGTTTTAGCGTCTCTATATGTGTGTGTGTCTGTGTTGATTTGTGGAGTGTGGCTGTGTACGTGAGTGTGTGTCATTCTGTGTGTGTGTCTATTCTGTGTGTTAGTGTCTGTGTCTCTGGTCTCTATGCTGTGAATATATTGTACCTCCTTGCGACAGGCCAGCCTCTCTCTCCACTCGCTCAGCTCCATGGTGTGCTCTTCCTCCAGAGCTCGTATCTTCCTCTTCTCTCTCTCCACCAGCAGGTGCAGCTTCTCGTTCTGCACACCAGGGGAAACAATATCCCTTTTAACACAGCGGCTGTCCATAATCACCTGCAACACTGCTCCCTGCCCCTCTCTCTGACAATGCTGCTGCCTCTCTGCCCTGGAGGTGTTACCTGAAGCTGCTGCAGCTCTGCGCTGTTGCTGTCACACTGCTCCTGCAGTTCTCTGAGTCGCTGCTCGTGGTTTTGCTGTTGCCTCAATCGTTCTGCTTTCTGACGAGATTCCTCCTCTGCCTGGAACTGCAGAACGTGGAGAAGGTTAGAACTTTGTGTTGCTCGACCGCATTATCTCCACTGGCCACTCTTCAGAATCCTGCAACTGTTGCTGGAAAGGCTAGTAGCACGGTCCTTTTTCTAAGCATAAACAACAAACTTGGTAGCACCTTAATGCTAAGCGAACTGCTGGCCTCTGGAGGACAAAGGCCAGCCCTGCAGGTGTCCGCTCTGAGCTCGCTGGGCGCCTGGCTGGTCGGGTCTGCTGTAGCACGATGAGAAGCAGTTCCTTCTGGTTTTTGGCTCCCTAACCTGCGGGAGCGCCAAGGCCACTACGATGCTCCCTCTGGAATCCCTCCCGAAGACCGGTGACCCTGCACACCACATGGCTGTGCTTTTACCAGGTGAGCCACTCCGGAACATCGTGCCATTTAATGTGCTTTTTTTTTTCTTCTTTCAGAAGCTACAAACCGACTGTAGAAAGAATAACACTTTGTGGCTCTCCCCTCTGCCCTGTGCCGGTCTTGTGAGAGCGTGCAATACCAGCACTGACCTGCGTGAGGCGCTGTCTCTGCTCGGCACCGCTGCTTACACCCTGGATTTTTAGGCTCTGTTTGAACAGCGCTAGCCGTGCCTTGGCATCGCAACGCTGGTTCTTGGGCAGCCGAGCACGCTCCTGGGCTTGATGGGAACGCAGGTCCTCCAGCAGGGAATGGTGGAAACGACTGGCTCGCTCTCTCTCCTGAGAGAGAGACAGAGTGAGAGAGGAGTAGGGGAGAAAGGGTGAGACAAGGGGAAGGGGTGAGAGAAAAGGGGAGAAGGGGGAGACGAGGGTGTGAGAGGATATGGGAGAAAGGGGAGGGGGGGTGAGATAGCAGGGCAGAGGAGAGGGCATGGAGAGGAGGAGGAGGTGAAAAAAGGGGGTGGGAGAGGAAGAGGGGAGAGGGTAAGAGAGGAGGGTTAGAAACGGGAAAGGGGGTAAGAGAGGATGAGTGGGATAGATAGAGAGAGGGTGAGGGGAGGAAGGGCTGTGGGATGTACAGGGGAGCCTCACCTTTCCGTGCCTCTTCAGCAGCTGCTGTCTCTGCAGAGATAACTGCTCTTTCACCTGCTGCTTGAACAGGTGGTATTTCTCCTGAAGGTGGCGTTGTTCTAGTTCCCAGATCACAGACTCGCGGGCTGCAGGGGGGGAGAGAGAGAGAGAGAGAGAGAGAGAGAGAGAGAGAGAGAGAGAGAGAGAGAGAGAGAGAGAGAGAGAGAGAGAGAGAGGGTTGTGAGACAAATCTGTCTAAAAGCCTATGTAAATATGTATTTGTCTGTGGGTCTGTGTATACATAACACAGACACCCAGACACACATATATATATATATATATTATATATCTATATATATATATATATATATATATATATATATATATATATATATATATATATATATATATATATATATATATATTCTATTCTAGGAAGCCGCTCATACCCCTCTTGAGCTGCTGGATCTTAGTGAGAGACTCCCACTCCACTGCCGCCACCTTCCTCTTGTGCTCCTGAACTGCTTTCTGCAGAGCGTCGTTCAGATCCTGCTGCTGCTTCTGCAAGAACTTGTGCTCCTGGAGAGAGCAGAGTGGAGAAGATACAATCAGACACTACAGCCTCAACACTGACTACAGCAGAGAAGATACAATCAGACACTACAGCCTCAACACTGACTACAGCAGAGAGGATACAATCAGACACTACAGCCTCAACACTGACTACAGCAGAGAGGATACAATCAGACACTACAGCCTCAACACTGACTACAGCAGAGAAGATACAATCAGACACTACAGCCTCAACACTGACTACAGCAGAGAAGATACAATCAGACACTACAGCCTCAACACTGACTACAGCAGAGAGGATACAATCAGACACTACAGCCTCAACACTGACTACAGCAGAGAGGATACAATGAGATACTACAGCCTCAACACTGACTACAGCAGAGAGGATACAATCAGACACTTCACTGATAACAGATTAATATGCTGCATGTTGACTACTAAAAGCATGATTCGCACGGGACTAAAAACCAGGTGTCCTCAGAGATGGTCAAAGGCAGAGGACATCTAATAACCTCCCAGGCGTGGATTAGCTTTCATCAAGGAAAGTCTGTAAATTAAAAATGAAATGTGATGTTTGTGGCCAGAGAAGGTGCTTTTGTGCACAATTTGTAGACAATGAACTGGATGTAAATAACTAATTTAGTTGTACCTTCTTTTCCAAAGTCTAGAATAACCATTTCACCCCTTGCGTGATGTGTATTTCCATTCATACCTTCAACTGCATCGTTCAAAGCATCCATTTTTTGGGTCACAAATTATGTTTTGTATTTTCGCCCGTCCCCAATTTGATTATGCCCAATCGTAGTTTTACTGAACTGGAGAATCTCAGGACAGTTTGTGCCAATTTTATGGTTTTATGGTTCATTGTAAAGGTTGGTATTGCTTTGAGGCGAACACCCTGGAAATGCTCCCATGTTTGATTCTCACAGGAGTAAAAAGACACAGGGGGGGCTCCCGAGTGGCGCATCCAGAAAAAGCACTACATGTGGAGTGCAGGGTGCGCCCTATAGCCCGGGGTCGTGAGTGGTGAGGCGAGGATACAGATAATAATTGTCCTGTAAAGAAAACTGAAGACCCCTGAGAAAATTATCTGGGATAAAAGTAAACGGATGGTTTGCATGGGACTAAATTTCACTGATGTTGGTAAAAATTCAGAATCCATCTGTTTATCTGGTGATTGCTAGTCCCGTGAGAATCAGGCTTAAGACCAGTTTACCCTTTCAGTCTTTTCAAACTAAAAACCATAGATGGTATACTACGAAATATAGCAGAGATCAATAAGTCATATATAGCTTAAGAGACATCCATAGGGCAGCCCTGACTTAGTTGAAGCCACCACCTCAATGGATCACTCCTTTGAGAGCAATGGTAATGATGGAGCCACCCCTATCTGGAACACTCCTTTGAGAGCAATGGTAATGATGGAGCCACCCCTATCTGGAACACTCCTTTGAGAGCAATGGTAATGATGGAGCCACCCCTATCTGGAACACTCCTTTGAGAGCAATGGTAATGATGGAGCCACCCCTATCTGGATCACTTGCATGAGAGCAATGGTAATGATGGAGCCACCCTATCTGGAACACTCCTTTGAGAGCAATGGTAATGATGGAGCCACCCCTATCTGGAACACTCCTTTGAGAGCAATGGTAATGATGGAGCCACCCCTATCTAGGTCACTCGCATGAGAGCAATGGTAATGATGGAGCCACCCCTATCTGGATCACTAGCATGAGAGCAATGGTAACACTGGTGCAACCTCTTTGGATCACTTAGATGACGCCATTAAGATCACTTCAATTTGTGTTCAAGATGGGAGTGATGACAGCATTACCTTAGGGATCGCTGAGATGAAACCACAACCCTGGATCTTTTTTTCCAACCCGGTTCTAAATGATTTGAACTAATTAAACCTCCAGTCTGACCCTGAAGTAGTTAATTGTATAATTGTACCTGTTAAACCTGGAGTGGAATGGACCTCCAGGACCGGGACTGGAGACCCCTGATCGACTCACACACGAGAGCAATGGTAATGCAATGGTAATCCCTACCTCTCTGGAGTCTGTCCTGAGCAGCTGGCTGCGTCGCGCGTACTCCTTCTCCTGCAGAGCTTTGAGCCGCCGCGCCTCGTCCCGCAGCTTCACGGTGTGATCCTGCTCCATCCGCTCGCTGGACTGACGGTACTGTCGCTCCACCTTCTCAATCTCCTGGTCGTAGTACTGCTTCTTACCCTGCCCAGTAACCACACAAACAGACACACAGTGACACTTCCAACAACCTCCCGCAAGGCTGGTTTCTACTTGCGACTACAGGGAGACGGGTGTGCGACGTGACCAAGGTTGAGAAACATTCAGAGGTACAAACCACAAGAAACTAGAGTCGACAAAAGTTTTGAATAGTGCCTTCTTCAGTGTAGCAAAATGTTGATTTTATTTTCTTATAGTGTGAAGGAGGCTGTAGTCGAAACGTGGGTCTGCTTGACCTACTTCGTCTGATCCACATAGTTTCTTATAGTGTGAAGGCGGTGCCAGACGAAATGTTTGTCTACTTGATTGTTTCTTTTTTTTATTTTGTTCTTGGAATTTTGAAGCGATCGCTCTCTCTTGTGTTGCAGGGGATGGTCCTGGGGAAGGGGGCGGGGCTGTGAAGGCTGGAGGGCAAGGGTCTTGGGGCAGGGGGCGGGGCTCTGGGGCTGTCTTACCGTCATCTCCTGCTCGATGTGCCTGAACATCTGCTCTCTCTGCTGCTGCAGCCTCTGCTCCAGCTGGGTCTGCTCACGCTGCTCCTCCTTCTGCAGCAGTCTGAGCGCGTGCAGCTCCTGACGTCTAGGGGCAGAGAAGGAGGGCTGGTATTAATCAAGGTTTGCTCTGGCTTTCTATCCCCCTTAACCCTCCTGTTTGTTAGGTTGAGAGATTCAGCTACCAGCTGAACTAGACGTGCATACTGATAAATCCTCTCCTGATCAAACTCCTCAATAATACGATAGCATTTCAAAAAGCTCTGCAAATGTCTGTATTATTCTTTAAGTGCTGGATGCAGAAGCAGCTACCTCCTTTGTGTATGTCCATGTTATGAGATTCTCCCCCTTTTTTCTGCTTCACTCGGCTCCTTTCAGTCTCACTCAGTCATTGAAAGGTTTTTTTGACTTTTTTTCCAGAGAAAAAACGACTAGAGACCTGTGCTTGATGTCTTTTTGATGAAGTCGGACAGGGTCTGACATTGGACTGGAAAGGAAAAATTGTAATGTCGGACCTGGTCCAACATAGGGCCGCAAAGGTTTAATAAAAAGCAAGATAGTTTATTGGATTCTTCTCATCACAAAACACACAGATACATACAAGCAGAGGAGCATAGTCTAGCAGTGCTCAGGGAAAGCACATGTTACTGGGTAGCTGGCTAGGTGAGGCTCCAATAGGGCACCAGGGCCACTGATTGATTATTGAATGTTTTGGCTCACAAAATAAAAGCCATGGATCACTAACTGATTGTTGATTGATTGTTGTATCTCTACAGTGTGGCTCTGCTCTCGTCTATCTGACCGATCGCTAATCGAGTGTTGATTGATTGTTGTATCTCTACGGTGTGGCTCTGCTCTCGTCTATCTGACCGATCACTAATCGATGTTGATTGATTGTGGTATCTCGATGGCAGTGTTTCTGCTCCGTATACCTGACCGATCGCAGCTGCTCGTCCTTCTTGTCGTTGTCGCTCACAATCTTGGACGTCGTCACGCTCACTTCCTTCCCATCCACAATGAACTTTCGGGTCTTCTTAACCGTCTTCCTGTTTATAGTAGTCTCCTGCGGCAAAATGTAATACATAAATATACAATATAAAATGTCAAATTATCAAATCTAGAATATAATGTATAATTGTCAAATATAAAACATCTAATCTAAAATATAATATGTAAATAATGTCAAATATAATGTGTAAATAGCAAATGTAAACTACAATATATAAATATGTAAAAAAGATAATGTATAAATATAAAAAATTAGATATAGCGTGCTGTGTAAGATACAAGCTGATTTTCTTTTGTATCGTACGATTTTGCACAAGATTATCGGCTTGCATAGCATGTAGAATTTCTTTTTTGTAGAACAAGAAAAAGGGTCCTGCCAATTTAGCAAAACGATCAGTTCCTATTTGAATCTATTCATGATCAACATATATTTTCTACATATGTCAACTAACAATTCGCACAGAGTTGTCTACAGTTAGTAAACTAATAAAAGTAATTCAGAGATTGTATTTGTTATAGCAGAATAAACTTACCCCCTCGTTTACCAGGGCACTCATCCTCTGGAAGATAAAGCAAATATATAATGTAGTTAAACAATAAATACAACCTGTATAATGAATTTAGTTTTGGAATAATACTGATGTCTTAGAATTTTCATAAGGTTACATTTCCTTACTGCAGATTTCCTTACTGTTTTGGGATCTGAACTTCTGAACTAAATTGGGAATTCCAAATCAATTAGAAAAACTACTGCCAAGCAAAGTGCTGCTTCTGTAATATTCCTAACCTTGAAATAAAGGCCAGCCCCATTGCCACTGGCAGGGGACTCCTGATCCTCTGTGTTGTCATTGACACAGTTCCTCTCTGGGGGGTCTTCTTGCTCCCCGAGCGGGGCAAGATTCCCATCCGATCCTGCTGTGCCATTGACTGCGGCTGTGCCCAGTTGCGACTCCTCCTCATCGTCTCTTAGCCTGACTGTTGCCTGTCTCTCGTCCTCTTCCTGGCAGATGAAGTTCACTCTTTTCACAGATTTCTTCGGTTTGGCGGAATCAGTTTCGTCGGGAGCGAGGGAGATTGGTGCCTCCCGGTTCATCCCGTTTGAATTCCCACTTCTAGGAGAGTCTTTGTCATTCCCAGGTTGGATCCCAGTTGGCTTTAAAGAATCTTTTTGTAAGTCCTCGGCTGGCCCTATTCCTCCTGGAGCTTCTTTAATCCTGATCCCAGAATCCTGGACATTCAGATCTAGCCTCTCCAGGTTTTCCTCAAGCGCAGCTTTCCCTTCTCTGGTCAGGGAGTCTTTGGCCTCCCCTTGTGAAGATGTCTTCTCCACTTCTGTTTTTTCAGGGTCTTCAGTTTGTGTGACCCCCTGATCCAAGCTTTCCCTATCTATACACCTGTCAGGTTCAGTCTCAACCTGTGCCTTTGTGAATTCCTCTACTCCTAACAGTCCTTGAGTCTCCTCTATGCTAGCTGGGGAGACAACACCACTGACCTGTTCCTTGCTCAGCCTGCCCAAGTCTAAAACACGCTTTGGCTTCTCCAAGGGGGCTGCTTTAAGTTCAACCAGCACACCTTTCACAGCCAAGTCCAGTGTGTCCACTACAGGACAAGTGTGCCCAGATGCCCGTAATACACAGGGAGCCCCTGCCAAGTCTAAGTACGACAGCTCCGTGAAGTCAGGAGGGTGTTTGGCTGACCTGCTACCGGGCAGATCCAGGTGCTCTTTGGAAGCAGGACAGATGGGGTCAGTTTGAACCACAGGCAGCGGTTGTTGGGCTGGAGTTAAACTGTCATGGTTCTCTAAGGTGGCAACCTCAGATTTATATGTGTCCCCTTCTGCGCTGTCTTCCCCTTTGCTGCCCACCTCAGCTGTGGAATGACCCTCTGCTTTCTCCCCTAGTGTTTTGAAATCTTTGGTATCTCCAGAACAGAACTCCAATGGCTGATCTGCTTCTTGTAGATCTTCTAAATCATGTTGATCTGATTTGCAAAGCTCAGCAACGGGAACTCCTGCTGTCTCATCCCTTCCTACAAGTCTCTGTACACTCTCCATACCCTCCCCAATATCACAGTCCGATCCCAGCAGCACAACCACACTGTCCTTCTCAGTTTCGTAGTCAGTGATGACCGTACCTCCCTGAGGAGGTCCATCCGAACCCCAGTGTACTCCATTCTCCACTCCACTTATCCCAGACTCCTCTGCAGACACTGCTTGACTTTGCAGTTCTGTGGTGACTTCTCCTGTGAAGAAACTACTGCCTTCAGTTTCAGGCAGTAGTCCTCTGTAGGTACAAGCAGACCTGACGTTCCCAGCCTGGTCACTGGATATGAGGTGTTCCGAGCTTGAGGGCTGGGAGAGATTGAGCACATTGGGTGAGTCGACCCCCTTTAACATCCTGATAACAGACTCTTGATCCTGGATACTGTCTTCATTCCAGTAGTAGGATTTGCAACGCCTTTGGCTACAGGAAGAGGGA
>NC_054564.1:1648726-1671226 GCF_017654505.1 Polyodon spathula | reverse complement strand
TGCCGATGAAGGTTGCTCTTTTCTGCAGAGTGCTGGTGTTTTTAGCAGACACACCAAAATCAGCTGGGAAAGGAACAATAATCAAACAGTGTTAACAGTCAGTTGATTTTTTTATGTGAAACTGAGAAAGCAAAATTACAGATGGACGCTAAGCTTAAATGACGAGGCATTTGGAAAAGAACTTAATAAAAATGGGGTTGAAAATTCAGGATTGACTGGGCAGGAAGACTAATCTCTGCAAGCTTCCCATAGTAAAAGCACAGCAAAGTGTAATAAAGCACAGTGAAAGCATTGTAAAGCACATAGAGGTATGGTAAAGCATAGGCAAGCATTGTAAAGCACAGAGAGGTCTGGTAAAGCATAGACAAGCATTGTAAAGCACAGAGAGGTCTGGTAAAGCATAGGCAAGCATTGTAAAGCACAGAGAGGTCTGGTAAAGCATAGGGAAGCATTGTAAAGCACAGAGAGGTATGGTAAAGCATAGGGAAGCATTGTAAAGCACAGAGTGGTCTGGTAAAGCATAGGAAAGTATTGTAAAGCACAGAGTGGTCTGGTAAAGCATAGGGATGCATTGTAAAGCACAGAGAGCTATGGTAAAGCATAGGGATGCATTGTAAAGCACAGAGCAGTATGGTAAAGCATAGGGATGCATTGTAAAGCACAGAGCGGTATGGAAAAGCATATACAAAAAACATGGCAAACCATGACAAATGCAAAGAATAACTGCAAAGCTACCCCTTCTACAAGTTTACAACGGTGTTTTTGTACTTTCACCATGCTTCTCACACGGCTCTAGTATATGTTTTCAACAGCTTACCCTGGTTTGCCAGGTTTATTAATATGCTTTGCCAGACCTATATTTACCTGCACTTAACATATTGCACTTTCCACGTTACTATAATGTTACTAAGGTATGCTTGTATAAGGGACAGTGGTAAATTACTGTGAGAAGCGTCTATAAGGGATTTAATGGAGGCTGGCAATGCTTCCCTGTGTGTTGAATTGTGTTGTGCATTCAAATAGCTTCTTCGTGCTGTGGGCTGGTTTGCTGGTTTACTCACCCAGCTTCACGTCTCCCTCTATTGTGAGCAGGATGTTCCCTGTCTTCAGGTCTCTGTGGATGATCTTTTTGCCATGGAGATATTCTAGGGCCTGCAGTGTTTGTTTACAGACCACTTGAATCTGAGGCTCTGACAGACCCCTCTCCAGCTCTGTGAGGAGAAGGGCACACACACAAACACACACACACACACAGACACAGGAATACACGTACACACGCAGGCACACACACCCACACACAAATGCACAGACACACAGACACAGGAATACACACACACGTACACAGACACATGAACACAGACATACACGCACACAGACACAGTACACAGACACACACGTACACAGACACATTCTGGTAAGAGTTCTGTGGTAGAACATCTTAGGACTCAGATGCCTTTTGTGCACAGCTAATTTTATAGAAGTTCTTTCAACTGAGTTGTTTCCATAAGGAAATGTAATGCAGTAACAGGTGTCTCTGCTATGACAACGTTTTTTTTTTTAAGTATAATTTTGAAACTTTTACTTGTACAACAGCTGCAGAGACAGGTTTGGTAGCACACTTCTTTTTTATATGGCCACTTTATACTTCAAGAAAGTGATTCACTCCATGTTTCATTTCAAACAAAAAGTTATTATCTTTATCATTAAGACACTGCTGCAAAAAAAGAAAACAACGCTTTTTGACACCAATTGCGTCTTCATCAGGGTCAAGAGTAGCATCCATAGAATTGAATGCAGAGGCGAGGGCTGGATGCGAACGGAAAACCATGCAGTTCAGAGAGGTAAGTACAGGTCTGATGCTGATGTCACAGACGTCAGTGTTATTAACTCATCAGCCGTTAAGAGGAGATTCACTGCCATCTCTGATTGCACTCCACAATCATTCTGAGGGCTTCTTATGCCATGGCTACAATACTGTGTTTTGTGTGAGCTCAGAAGCTGCTCTGGGTCTATCTACCTGCTGTAGGTATACAACATGGAACACAGCTTCTACTAAAGTGTTTATACAGGATCCATGCTTTTGTTTTTCTGGCAATACTGGGTTACACAAGCCTGCTTTATATAGGTGTGCTGCAGATATCTCGAACCGAAGAGCAGGGCCTGAACTCAGAGTCAAAGCCGCACATAATTGCGATAAGGACCACAAAGAACGATAGCAAACGTCACGCAAATGGAATGGAAAAAATGTAATCAGAAAATGTAATCTGGAAATGTAATCAGAAAATGTAATGAGAAAATGTAATTCAAAAATGTATTCCAAAAATGTAATTACAATCGACCGCTCATAAAATACACAGCAGATATACCAAAATATAAACTTTGTAATGCATTTGAAACAATAGGGATCATAATCAAAGCTAATTAGACAAGCATGCACCAATATTATGTCTTTATTTATTTAACCAGGAGATTTACCTATAGAGACTGAAGCCTCATTTACAAGGGGGTCCTGGAAAACAATATAAGGACAATCCCAAATAAGATCTTTAATATTTGGCAATCACAGAGCAATACTAACATGAAAAACATTTCAGCTGCTGTAGTGGATCCCAGCTGAGCTTTCTCTGAGTGGGAAGGGAACGCCAATACAAAAAGATGAATAAGTTCAATTGTGGCTTTGTGAGTGGCACCCATTCATTAGTTTCCTAATGGAGCACCACAGTGTGCTGGCAATGGAGACTACAATGAGAGAGCATTTACTGAGCTGCAGCAGCCCACACATTGCAATACTTACCCAACATTATAGCATCAAGAGCCCCACCAGGACAAAACTCAATGAGGATCTGCAAGGAAACAAGCAGCAACACTTAGGTTAGGTGCCGCCTCTACACTCTACAGCAATTGTCAATGCATTATGCAATGTATTTGAGGAAGCGGCTTTCAATTCAACCTCCTATTTTATGGTGTGTGCAGTCATTGCATGCGGCTGTGGGATCTGTTAATGCTATAATGAGTTATTAGGGCCGTGTTTCTTTAAATCTGCCTCTGTCTGACTGAGAGCTACTTTGAGAAATTAACAGGGACTCAACAGCCTTCCTCAATCCATGTGACCCTCTCTATCAGCCACACCCACTCTGTCAGCCACACTCACTCTCTCTGTCTGTATACACCTGCAGTAGGCGTGGCTGGCAGAGTTGAAAAGATGTGATTGATGGAATTAGGAAGGTTGTTCAGTCCTTGCGCTTGGGATTCTCCAGACAAGCTTAAAGCAGTTCAGAGATGAAAACAAATCTGCAGAGCAGTTCGACTGATTCCTTATTTCACTGTGAGTTTAATAAGATAAGCTTGTTGCCTATACACACTGTGGCTAATCAAGCTTGCAGTAAAACCCTGAATGGGTGAAACTGCTCGGCAGCAGGAGTCTTATTGCCATCCCTGCAGCTCAAAGCCAGGTAAAGGTAGAATTTGAGAAAAATGATCAAATTCTTGACATAGTTTTTGGTTTTAACAGAGAAACACTAATAAAAGCTACCCTGAAACCAACTAAAAACAGAAGCTTGTCTTACAAACAAACAGACACTGAGGGCTACTCTCAATGCATAGGTAAGCCCAGAGGAAAACTCAGTCATGGAAAACTGTGATACATTATGGCAAATACATAGTACTGTATATCCAAGGGAAAAACCACAGCAAAACTGCAAAATTGCTGTGCTGATTTAAGGTTGTAAAGTTTTATAAGGGAAAAAACAAAAGCCCCAATAAACACGTCAGGGAATTTGCTTGGGTTATTTGTAGAGTTTCCAGCGTGTTCAAAAGGTTTGCAGCCATTACCTCACAGGCTGATAAAGCATTCGGGTTGCAAGCAAACCTGCCTTCAACATCCTGTACCTCCGACAGCACAGAGAGAGAGAGAGACAGGAAGCACACGCAGACTCACAAACACACACACACACACACACACACGCAGGCGGGCAAGCACACACACGCACACACACATAAACGCACACACACACACACACACATACACGCACACACACGCACACACACACGCACACACACATACACGCACACACATACACACACACACACACACACACACACTCACACACACACATACACGCACACACATACACACACACACACACTTAACGCACTTTTAATTTGTCCTTCCAATTTACACAGAATTGTTATTTAAATTTCCCCTTTTTCAAAACGAGCGTCAAAAAAGTTGTGCAAAGAAGAAACAGAAATTCAGACCAGACTGAAACTTTCTGTACTTCAGTTTTACTGACCGGTATCTTCATTTTAATGGCAGTTAAGTTAGAAAAAACAAACCAGATTATTAAGGAAAAGTTACTGACACACAAATGCTGAAACAACAAAAACTAACCTCTTACTTTTAGCCCTGAATCGTATTACTCATCAATATCATGTTTTAAAGTAATACCTTATTGAAATAAGTTAATTTAAAAGTAATCTGATTACAAGTATTTTGGTACTCAAAAAAGTAATCTGATTACATGTGTTCCTGTAGTGCATTACTTTAACCGCATTGTGGATAGGGTAATAGGGTAGGATTATAATTTAGTTCCAATAACGAGGACAAGCAAAATCTCTTCCTCTACACTTTGACTAGGTTTTTGCAGAACAGGTCAATATATATACAGTAGTGACTCAGGTCAATATATATACAGTAGTGACTCAGGTCAATATATATACAGTAGTGACTCCCAGCCCTTACCGATAGTCGGTTCTCAAACAACAGAGCATCAAAGAGCCTGACGATGTTGCCGTGGCGACACGATGCCAGGATGTCAATCTCGGTGACGTAATCCTCCAGCTCCTCCTCACTCTTCACCTCGATCACCTTGGAGGCCACGAGGACCCCAGTGGACTTGCAGCGTGCCTGACAGAGGGGGGAAAAAAAAAAGGAAAAATCTTCTTTGGAAAAGAGTAAAACAAATAGAAATCAAAGTATGTGAAGACACCGAGGCAAAAGATTCAGCTAGTGCCTTTGTTGTCATACTGAGATATTGTATCTGTTTTTCTTGTTCTGATGACGTAGTTAAATATTCAATAACTTATTCAATATTCAAGTAGACAGATGCCAGTGCCTTCTTCAGTGTACACTGACACCCAGGTGAGGGTCTTCTGAGGGGCAGGGATCAGCCCTTGTCTTCAGCTATGGCCAAAAGTTTTGCATCACCCTTTAGAATGAACTCATTTGTCGAATGTCGAATGAAACCTGCTGAATAATGTCACATTAATGTACTGAATTGCATGCCACTTTGTAGTTTTCCATATACTTCATGAATCACTGCCATAAGCTGAAAAATGTGACATTAAAAAAACCAGAATGAAATACTGAACTACTAATGTAAACAAAAGATCTAAACTAGGTTCACACACACACATATAGTTTATTATGGTTCAACCCTAAAATTCTAGGTAATGCAAGACGTTTAACCCTAGCTGTAGAGGGGAATATGGTTTGTAAAACTCAGCGTGATTCAGGGACAGCATATTGAACAGATCTGAGCTGTTTTAGTTTAGACAGGAAGTTGTGCTTTTCTGTTCGGCTGGAATGAAAGAAACCGCACTGAAAACCCTCAAACGACAAGCGAGCCTCTGTTACCAAGGTGACACATTGTTTTTAAGTATCGTTAGTGTCTGCTAAATATACATTTTCTTCATAGCTTTTTTTAGAGATGGTTACACGTTTGATTTTTGGGGTCTGTGGAGAAATACAGATCGGAATTCAAAACCAAGCGCCAATTATTAGTTGGTAACACTTTCATGGTTGCAAATTCCTAATGGATCCCACAGGAATAACACCTGAATATCTCCTGCACTTCCTTTGAGTTCTGAATTCTGAATTCGGCTCTGTTAATTCATGTGGATTTCATTACCCGTATTCATTCCATGTGTCTTTGTAATACACGATGTAGTTCAACTTAAATGTTTTTATATCCTGATGAATTCATGCCCTCTTTCTTGCCCGCCAGGAGATTGGGAGAAGTGTTAATTCATACATGAATGCTTACCTTATACATGCAATCAACAGCAAAGTGATATTTCTTGAAAGAGGTAAAACATCTGTTAATTTCACAAAACTGGAACCAAACAACTAAGTTACATATTGCAAGTTATATATTGCAAGTTATATATTGCAAGTTACATATTTCAAGTTACATATTTCAAGTTATATATTGCAAGTTATATATTGCAATGTATACATTGCAAGCTATATATTTCCAGTTCGCTCTCAAGGCATTTTGGTTCTTGTTTTGTAATATTAACACCATTTTCTTCTTCTTTCAACAAACAGGAGTTCATTAAAGGATAGAGAAAGCACGTTGTAAATACGGCCCTTGAGTTATTCACTGACAAACGTTTTGACGAGAAGTTTTTTCAGTGTCTTTGTTGAGGTAAATTTCTTCTAAAAGAGTTTTAAAATCTTGAAAATCACTTTAAAACAGGGGTCTTCAATCCTGGTCCTGGAGGGCCGGTGTACCTCTTGGTTTTTGTTCCAACTGTACCCTTAATTAATTAATTGGACCAATTAAGCTTCTAATAAGCTCTTAATTGGTCCAATTAATTAAGGGTACAGTTGGAACAAAAACCAAGAGGGACACTGGCCCTCCAGGACCAGGAGATTGGAGACTCCTGCTTTAAAGTGATTTTCAAGTTTCTAAAGTTCTGTTATCTAGGGAAATAAATATCAATTAGACTGTATCAATTAGATGTTGATCGCATGTATAAGGTAGGCATTCATGCATGAATTAAGACTTCTCCCAATACCATGCTGGGGCGAGTAACAGGGCATCAATTCGTCATGGAATAAATCCGGGTAATTAAACTTGGCTGTATTTCTTGAAGGAGAATTCGTCTCTCAGTCAAGTGTGGCGAGGTCAAACAGGGAGACGGCCGTCTGTAGAGCCTGGAGGAAGGGCTACCCTCAGCCATGGATTCCCTAAGGGGGTTTTCCTTACCCGAGTGCCGAGCGGTTCATATTTAGTTTCTGCAGGGTATGTGGCAGGCCGGAGAGACCGGAGAGGCTGAGTTCTCCCTCAGTGTATTTCATGTTCTGGGGGGGCTTCCTGTCCATCGCATTAGACTGCATGATGTCATCTTGTTTTCGCTAGCCGACCGACATTGCAGATAGCTGTCAGCACCCACGGACAAGGTCTCCGGCCAGATTCATTATCAACATTCACACTGTTCAATTGCAATTTAAATCATCCGCATTGCGGATTCTCAAGACTGACTTAACAGGGGTTGAATTCAGAATAATTGACTTCAGAGAGGAAGAGCAGAAGATATTCTGTTGTTATTCCTGTGGGAATCAGACCAGGGATACATTTGCGGCCATTATTGAAAGAATGGAGGAAATACTTTGAAATGTAGTAATTGGATTTATTAAATTTGTATTTCTAAGTGAGAAAAAAAAAACACAGCCAAACAAAATTAAGTCGCGTGTGCAGAGACCTGCTTTAGCAGTCAGCTCTGAAGGTGGAGCGGAAGTGTCTGTGGTTTTCAGTTGCTCATTGGAAGCCTGTCTGAGTCAAACATGCACCTCGAGTCAGAAACCGGGGCAGAAAGGAGCGAGCGCACAGGCACAGCGCCGTCAAAACTGTCCCTGCCTTGCCTGAGACCTCAATCACATCACCCAAGCAGAATTACTATTCAAGGGGACAAGAATGTAACCAAGCGTGCTAAACAAGGGTTCTTACTGAATGATCGCACAAGTCAAAGTAATGTAGAGATTCATCAAAAATAATTAAAAATAGCAAAGAAAGCAAAAGGTCGTTAGCACTGTTGTTTTCTGAAAGGGAAATGAAACACCCAGTGCAGTTACAAATCTTTAAAGGGATGACAATAAGACTCCTATTGCTCAGCAGTTTCACCCATTCCAGGTTTTACTACCAGCTTGATTAGCCCCAGTGTACAGGCAACAAGCTCAGGTGTGTCTTATTATACAGGAATGGATTCAGTTGCTATGCAATGGGAGCCTTATTTCCATCCACAAACTTTTTATTATAAGTGTTTAATGATCTTAATACAGAAACCTTCCTTTAAAAATATAAACCTCTTATTGTGCGCCCCTCTGTTGATTGTATTCATGATTGGTGATGTTATAAGGTCAATAAATCACCCTTGGGGAGGGTATTTGTATTTTGCACGTGTACAGCAGGTTGATCCAATAAAGGTTTCAAAATCAGTTATCTCTGCTGTACAATGCTTCCCTATGCTTTACCACACCTCTCTGTGCTTTACAATGCTTCCCTATGCTTTACCACACCTCTCTGTGCTTTACAATGCTTCCCTATGCTTTACCACACCTCTCTGTGCTTTACAATGCTTCCCTATGCTTTACCACACCTCTCTGTGCTTTACAATGCTTCCCTGTGCTTTACCACACCTCTCTGTGCTTTACAATGCTTCCTTATACTTTACCAGACCTCTCTGTGCTTTACAATGCTTGCCTATGCTTTACCAGACCTCTCTGTGCTTTACAATGCTTCCCTATGCTTTACCAGACCTCTCTGTGCTTTACAATGCTTCCCTATGCTTTACCACACCTCTCTGTGCTTTACAATGCTTCCCTATGCTTTACCAGACCTCTCTGTGCTTTACAATGCTTCCCTGTGCTTTACCAGACCTCTCTGTGCTTTACAATGCTTCCCTATGCTTTACCAGACCTCTCTGTGCTTTACAATGCTTCCCTATGCTTTACCAGACCTCTCTGTGCTTTACAATGCTTCCCTATGCTTTACCAGACCTCTCTGTGCTTTACAATGCTTCCCTATGCTTTACCAGACCTCTCTGTGCTTTACAATGCTTCCCTATGCTTTACCACACCTCTCTGTGCTTTACAATGCTTCCCTATGCTTTACCACTCCTCTCTGTGCTTTACAATGCTTCCCTGTGCTTTACCACACCTCTCTGTGCTTTACAATGCTTCCCTATGCTTTACCAGACCTCTCTGTGCTTTACAATGCTTCCCTATGCTTTACCAGACCTCTCTGTGCTTTACAATGCTTTACCAACCTCTCTGTGCTTTACAATGCTTCCCTATGCTTTACCAGACCTCTCTGTGCTTTACAATGCTTCCCTGTGCTTTACCAGACCTCTCTGTGCTTTACAATGCTTCCCTATGCTTTACCACACCTCTCTGTGCTTTACAATGCTTCCTTATGCTTTACCAGACCTCTCTGTGCTTTACAATGCTTGCCTATGCTTTACCAGACCTCTCTGTGCTTTACAATGCTTCCCTATGCTTTACCAGACCTCTCTGTGCTTTACAATGCTTGCCTATGCTTTACCAGACCTCTCTGTGCTTTACAATGCTTCCCTATGCTTTACCAGACCTCTCTGTGCTTTACAATGCTTCCCTATGCTTTACCAGACCTCTCTGTGCTTTACAATGCTTGCCTATGCTTTACCAGACCTCTCTGTGCTTTACAATGCTTCCATATGCTTTACCAGACCTCTCTGTGCTTTACCATGCTTCCATTGTTTTTTTATTACGCTTTGCTGTGCTTTTACTGTGTGGGAAACTTTCATAAGGGAATCTATTGAAGGTCCATTTACTGTACAAAGATTATGAATTAAGTAAAGTTTGAAGCTTGTTAAACTCTTTGTAGACTGTGGTTTCCTAGATATCAACGCTCTGTGTTGGCTGATCATTGATTTGCGTTTGGTACAAGGAACAGGGTGTAGATCAATGTAGTTGCTTTTCTCCATACAAAAATTCTTTACAGGGTCTATCAAAATGCACTAGAAAATAATTCTTTAAAAAAGTCTGCACTTATGAAAAGGGACCTGTAGTATAAATGAGAAAGTTTGCCATAATTCAGGCAAAAAAAAGGTTTCTTGAATCAGGCATGCAGCAGTCATTTCTGAGAAGGTCTGGGGTAGCTACTCTGTCAATCAGGGGGTATTAAAGCTGCACTCTGCCTACCTTGTAGACCTTGCCGAAGGCTCCATCTCCCAGTTCTCCCAGTGTGTCCCAGTCCGTTTCAGGATTGACGTCCCGTTTCAAGTTCTCATAGTGCTTCACTTTCTTCTTCTCTCCGCCGAACCGAAAAAGCCTCATAAAGATAGAAGCCATGACTGCCTATTCCCTCCCCTCCTCTTTCACCCTGCAGAATCCCACTACTGCCACCAATACCCCAGCGGTAAGGCACTGCAACAGGAGTGCTGTATTGTGGACACAGTAACTAATCCAGGACTGAATCTGCAGGGGTTCCGACTGAGCCACAGGAACAGGGAGAATAGAGGCTGGAAAACAACAACATCGGCAAGGGCTGCTGCAGATCGGTTGTGCTGGCGCTGGAAGTGTTGAAGGCTCGTTTCATCGTTTCCAAAAAAATAAAGACAAAGCAAGAATGGGAAATGCAGCGATGAATGGTTTTTTTTTTTGCAGGAAGTCACAATGACAAGCCCTGGTTATCACTGTAAAGAATATTTATGTTTGTTAAAAATTTCACCTCTGTCACACAAACTGTAAAACAAAACCCATAAAGTTCTTTCTTTCTTTCTTTCTTTCTTTCTTTCTTTCTTTCTTTCTTTCTTTCTTTCTTTCTTTCTTTCTTTCTTTCCTCTGCTTTCACCTCTAAATCTAATACTTAAAAAAAAAAAAAAAAAAAACTCTCTGTCCAACCCAGGCCTAACTCAGACAATCACCCATCTCTGAGTTGTTAGTTATCTCTCGCTGCATCTGAGCTGCTTGCCCTAGTTGTCACGCTACTTGTCTGCCTGCATGCCTTTGGCAGCATCTGCTGCGAGTCTGGCAGGAAATGGAAC
Source organism: Polyodon spathula (assembly GCF_017654505.1). NCBI lineage: Eukaryota > Metazoa > Chordata > Actinopteri > Acipenseriformes > Polyodontidae > Polyodon > Polyodon spathula. Next base: position 1,660,417 of record NC_054564.1, on the reverse strand, counting down.
CAGCTTTCAAAACCTCTCTGAACTTAGGGGCCGGGGTTCAATGTCAAAATAGTGCGGTTTCAAAAAGAAAATGCAAAAGAAAGGCGAGCTATCGTTTTTGGGCGCGTGACTGCTATACTGTTTCTTTTAAAGTCAAGGTTTTGGGGGCTGGGCGTCACAGACAGACAGCAATGCTAATTCACCAGCTTCTTGTGTCCAGAGACCTGGGTTCGAATCTAGCTGTTTGGATCAAGAGGGAAATGCGTCTGAGTCTCAATCAATCCTTCAGGCAGATGGTGCACATTATAGTCAACTTGCTTAAACTTGTGTTGGTGCACCTTTATTGTGATTACATGGCTATTGTAATCTTCATACCAGAACTACTGTATAAAAGATATAGAAAGCTTGAGTTAATGCTGTTTAATTCTATAGGAATTTGCTGACATTATTTTAGCATTGTTGCTGTCAATAAATGTGCTCCATCAAAAATTGTTTTCATTTTTAACCTCATACTGCTTTAAGGGGTGTGGATATTTAGACCACAGAGTGTCTAAAGTCTTATTAAAATAAATATACTACTTAGCATCTCAGTGGTGGGTATGACATTTGCTGTTTGCAGACAGGAACAAAAATGATGTGTGTTACATGTTTTTTTTTTTTTTTTGTTTTTTTTTTTGCGTCTCCAAAATAAAAAAAAAGATCTGTTCTGAGCATCAAGAGTTGTGTTGGCCATTATATAAGCACTGACGCTAATCTAGTCTGCCGAAGGGCTTTATCACCAAAGGGCCGGTAGTCAACACTGTGGTAGTCCACACGAGGACATGCCACCGTGGACCGACCACAAAAATATTCTATTCAAGCACTGAACTGACGGCTCCAACTCCAGCCCAGGTTAGTATATTCTTTTTTCCCTATTATTTAATACTCTCGCTCCTCCTGTGCCTGCCTGTTTTTCGCCTCCCTCTCGGCACCACCCTCTCTCGTAGCCATTCCTACTTCCTTTCCTCTACAGGTCCCTACCATGACTATCTTCAGTATCCCCGTAATCCTCTCCTCTCGTTCCTGTTCTCTGTCTCCTCCCTGCCAATGCAAATCTAACTCCTCTAACCTCATCTCCCTGCCTCACCCTCTTTCCTTTGCTCACCCCCCGCCCCCCCTCGTGCTCTCTGGAATTGTCGCTCAGCTTCCAAAAAAGCCGACTTCATCTCTGCCTTTGCCTCCCACCTCTCTCTTGACTTCCTAGCTCTCACTGAAACCTGGATCTCCCATCTCCCCTGTTAACACTGCCACTCGGGCTGCCCTTTCCTCTCTTTGTGTCCTCTCCCACTCTCCTTGCCCCTCTGGAAAGGGTGGAGGAACAGGACTTCTGCTCACCTCTCCTCTCTCCTCTATCTCTCTGTTAGCACCTTTGAGTTTCACGCTGTTGAAATCACCTCCCCTTGTTGCCTCTTGCCTCTTCCTCTTTGTTCTCTACCACTCTCCTGTACTCCCTCCCCACCCACAGCCCGTCCTTTGCTCACTCTCTACCCATCACCCTCTGCAACTCCTACTATTCTACCCTCCGTCTCGCCCGTCTCACACTCCCATCTCTGCTCCCTGCTCCAGAGCCATAAACCCACCACGTGTTCTCTGGACCCCCTCCCTGCTCACCTCTTCCAGGCTACTGCCTGTGCTCTACACCCTTCCTCTCTCCTCAGCACCTCTCTGCTCCCCTGCCTGCAAACAAGCCTGCATCACCCCCATCTTAAAATAAACCCTCACTGGATCCCTCATCCCTCCAGAACTACCGTCCTGTCTCCCTCCTCCCATTCCCCTCTAAAACCCTCCAGCGAGCGGTACACCGCCAGCACTCTGCTTTCCTGCCAACACATTCTCTGCTCGACCCCCTCCAATCTGGCATTCGCCAGGCACACTCCACTGAAACTGCTCTCCGTCACAAACTCTTTACTCTCTGCTAATGCCACCCACCTCTCCGCTGTCCTAATTCTCCTTGACCCCTCTGCTGCCTTTGACACAGCTGACCACTCTATTCTCCTGTCCTCTGTTGCTGACCTGGGACCTTCCGGCACTGCTCTTGCCTGGTTCTCCTGCCTCGCTGAACACAAGTTCCTCCCCGAAAACTCCACACATCTCCTGCCTCCCGCCTGGTACTGTCCTGCCGCGACTACTAAAACTCCCTACTGGTATAGAAAAATTATACCGAGACATGAATGGTAATATCCTCTCATTACTTCAACATATGCACTCTTTGTATTCACAGTGTAAAAACGGGTTTGAAATCTTGAAATTTTGAATTTCCACTTGCCTTTATAGAGGGTGATTCACAGACAGCAAAGCGCCATGGGGCAAAACAATTACAGAATATGCCTGTCTCTTTTCAAATAGACAGGGCTGTAAACCAGCCTGTATCTCAAAGTGCTCTATGCATTATACTCTATATAGTTCAATAATGATAATAACTAAATACTGCAGGCCACATTTTAAAAAGCATTTACACTCCAGTCTTTAATTAATTTTATGAAAGGAGAAAAAAAAAAAAAATCACGGAAATGTTTCAAAATGAGAAACCCAACACCTTTTGAATATCAAAGAGAACTTGGATTATTTGACTTGGTTCTGTTTTTGTAAAATAACCAGGCGTTACACCTCTTTAAAAAAAAAACAGGACTTCATTAAAGCACAGAGGAAACGCTTTGAAAATATATATCTACTGCTGTTAATGTGGCATTATCTGATTCCAACAATGTACAGGATTCTGAGTCACTTCACTATCAGAGTCTGCTATTGTGTTATACATTATAAAAATACATACTTGAGCAACACAATACAATACTAATTGTATGTACAATATTTACACAGTTCACAGTGCAATAGCAGTGGAAATTCCTTGCAGGAGTCGTGCGCAGTGTGTATCAATGCATTCATTTTGCTAACAAGTATTCAGTCCTCTTGCATTAGTCAGATCATGGCATCATGAGTCAGAGTGTAGAAATTCATGATTGCGGGATGTGCCAGATGACTCATAACATAAGAACATAAGAAAGTTTACAAACGAGAGGAGGCCAATTCGGCCCATCTTGCTCGTTTGGTTGTTAGTAGCTTATTGATCCCAGAATCTCATCAAGCAGCTTCTTGAAGGATCCCAGGGTGTCAGCTTCAACAACATTACTGGGGAGTTGATTCCACAATCTGCAAGGCTGTGGTCTAATTGAAGTGATTTCATTGGAATTCAGTATGAAGAAGCGTTTTTGATAGAGAAGGCTTGGTAGTCCAGTGGTTAAAGAAAGGGGCTTATCAGGATATCCCCAGTTCAATCCCAGACACTGTCTCACTGTGTGTGACCCTGAGCAAAGAGTGACACAACTTGGACTCGTGTCCCTTGGAGGAACACCCTACAGTGGTGTAAAACCGAGGTCCTACTGGAAGTGACTCTGCAAGGAGTTGTACGGTAGTTCACCTAGTCTCTGTAAGTCGCTTTGGATACAAGCGTCTGCTAAATGACTAATCAATAGTCAAATGCTGAAGTAAAAAACTGCTGGAGTGAAATTATTTGACACGAACTGCCAAAAGACAAAAAGGAAAACGTTTCTATTTGTCTGAGAATTAGCTATGCTGAAGTTGATAGCCTTATATTTAAGGTTTGTTTATTGTAAAAGTAAAACATGTTTTAAATACATCTTTATCTTAAAATCTTGTGTTTTTTGCTTTGCTTCCCTGAGCGTCGTTAAAATGACGTGTTGCTGCGGGGTGTAGCAAGAGCTGTCCTGTGTAAACTACAGAGAGTGATCGACAGAATGACTTCAAGGGGAGGACACTGCTGACCTCCAGCTGAAACTGAGAGGATGTGAACAAACTGGAGAGTCAACATCAGCTGGTTTTGAGTGCAGTGCTTCGTAAGGGTTGGGTGAGCAGTCACGGAGTTCGAGTTTCGTCTCACCGTTCGGAGACATTGATCTTTATTCTGAAAATTCACTATCAGATATAAACTCTTCCATTTACGGTTTCCTGTCGATACTGTTTGATGAGAGTAACGCTATCTGTGGTCCCCACTGGACAAAAAGAACAATTTCTGAGAATTAGCTATGCTAAAGGATAGCCTATATATTTGTTAAAAGTGTAGACATAAATGAATTTATTGTATGAAATTTGTACATGAAGGTTATCATGCATTTGTCTCCTCTCAACCAGCATGTCTTTGGACTGTGGAAGAAAACCAGAGTACCAGGAGAAAACCCACACAGACACAGGCAGAACATGCAAACTCCACACAGACAGACACCCAGGAGGGAATTGAACCTAGGACCCTACTGCTCTGAGGCAGCAGCGCTAACCACGATGCTGCCCCAATTTGTAGACAGGAGCAAACATGATGTGCATTGCAAGTTGTTTTTTTTTTTTTTTTTGGTTGTCCAAAATAAAACCAGATCTGTTGTGAGAATCAAAAATCTGCATCCGAGTCTGGACTCACAAGTGTGAGCTGATTACAGTTTCATGCCAGCAGATGGCAGTGTTTCCCACAGAAAAAGAAAAGAGAAACTGCAACAAACCCAATGAATGTGGCAACTTTCCACCCCCCCCCCCCCCCCCCCAAAAAAAAGAAAAGCTGGAAAATTCCATTTGTGATGTGCAGAGACTGTAGGCACACGTTCGGCAGGGAAAGCGAATTAAACAAATCAATACTGAAGGTTTCAAATCTTAACAGTTTGAATTTCCACTCGTCTTTATATGATTCACAGACATCAGCGCCCCATGGGGCAAAACAATTACAGAACATGGCTGTTTCTTTTCAGGATTACAAATAGACAGGGCTGAGCAACATATCGATTTCTTCATCTTCTTTTGTGAAAGACAGCCATGGGGAAAACACTGACAGTGCTGCAGAGTCATGACAAGTATCCAGACAGGCCAAAACCACTGACAGCTGTGTCTCAGGTAGTGTTAATCAACAGCATCTCATGCCAGGGCAAAGGCAGAACTCAATTCAAACAAGTCCTGCGCTGTCTGTGATTCACCGTGTGCTTGACAATAGCAATGCTTGTCATGCATTGTCTGTGATTCACTGTGTGCTTGGCAATAGGAATGCTTGGTGTCGAATTCTTTAATCCTTGATGCATGGCAACCTCATATGGGGATGGATTCACCCTCGCCCCAGCAGTGGTGGAACGGCCTTTCTACGGATATCAGGACTGCCCAGTCCCTGACCACCTTCAGGCACCTCCTCAAGACACATCTCTTCAGACAACACCTGTAAAACTCAACTCTCCCCTTCTGGACAATATAACACTCTGCCTTTAATGCAATTTAACTTGCACTGATCTGCTCCCTGTTTTACTGTATTTAACCCTGCACTGAACCCAATCCTGTAGTATCTTGTATTTCACCTGCACTTGTATTTAACCCTGATGTAACTATCAACACCGTTATCTGGTCTTGAACTGCCCCGATATCAAATCATACTGTGTTGTGTTTTCGCTCTTATTAGGACTGCAGTCATTGTATTTAGTATCTTGCTCTTAATTGGACTGTAATTCTTGATGTGTATGTGGGGACCTATGAAAGACTAGCAAGCAAATGCAAGATGAATTGATATGAGATTGCCATAATATATTCATTATGTGTTCAAAACTACTTTTCCCCAAGCTTTTTTTTAATATTTCAAGCATGAAAGGGTTCAGTGTAAGTTTTCAAGTAAAATATATTAAGAAATTCACACTCCAGGTAGAGACAACCCTTGCCTGGATTAAATGAAGGCAGCGCCATGACCATTAGGAAGTCTAGGTTTGACTGCACCATAAACAGACATTCATTCCTGTCTTTTTCAGCTGCATTGTAAAACTTTGATCTTCATTAAATAGTTAAGCAGCTGACTGGAATAAAGTCCTCATTGGAATGGTCTGGGAGAGAGGGGGTTAGCCACCCAATGCAATGGACTTCCAAAGCTCTTCTCTGCTATTGGAACAGGTGTAGAGTGAAGAACTTCTTTGGATAACACTGCCCCTGCAGGAGATAGGAGGTACTGTAACGGGATCTGAGATCATTAACTCCCTCAGTAAATGGCTCCCATTACCCAGCGCAGTTGTTTGGGATCGATAGTGAGGTAGCTGGCTAATGCACAGCCTCTTCTAGCTTATACACTACATCACTTTAGACTTTGCTTTGAATAGCTTTTCAGACTAGTTAGTGCTTACAGAAAAAGATGTGCTTTTAGAAACAATTAACAGTGTTTATTCACAATGGAATTGTCCTTCACACAAAGTTACACAATACATGATAACAAGTAACAAAACAGTCATAATTTACAATGTCATTTTTTAGAGTCCGATATGACTTAATGCAGTACAGTAACGTATCAATACACTGGGGGTTCTAGAATTTCATACAGGGTACATGCAAGCTGATATCTGGTCACTGTGACATTCAAAGGGGTGTAAAGCAGCCTGTATCTCAAAGTGCTCTATGCGTTATACTCTATATAGTTCAATAATGATAATAACTAAATACTGCAGGCCACATTTTTAAAAGTGTTTACACTCTAGTCTTTAACTTTATGAAAGGAGAAAAAAAATCACAGAAATGTTTCAAAATGAGAAACCCAACACCTTTTGAATATCAAAGAGAACTTGGATTATTTGACTTGGTTCTGTTTTTGTAAAATAACCAGGCGTTACACCTCTTTAAAAAAAAACAGGACTTCATTAAAGCACAGAGGAAACGCTTTGAAAATATATATCTACTGCTGTTAATGTGGCATTATCTGATTCCAACAATGTACAGGATTCTGAGTCACTTCACTATCAGAGTCTGCTATTGTGTTATACATTATAAAAATACATACTTGAGCAACACAATACAATACTAATTGTATGTACAATATTTACACAGTTCACAGTATGTGTGCAATAGCAGTGGTAATTCCCTGCAGGGGTCGTGCACGGTGCATATCAATGCATTCAGTTTCGTAACAGTATTCAGTCCTCTTGCATTAATCAAATCACGACTCATGAGTGTCAGTGTGTATAGACTCACGGCTTGTCCCATCCTGCCAGGTGACTCGTCACAATCTGAAATTGTCATGATGTAAACAAACTGGAGAGTCAACAGGATCACAGAGGAATCATGTTTCAGTACACGATTGTGGGACACTGCTTTTAAATAACTTCTTAGAATATCCTTCATTTTTTAGTAATATCTTCAAATTCAAATGTCCTGGACAGAATGGGGAGGAATGGGCTTCTGGTACCTTTGTAGCTGCCTTTGTGCTGCCATTGTACCTTAGCCAGTACAGAACCACTGTCTCTCTCTCTGCCTGCATCGCCATTCAAATGATGGACTGGGGATAGAGCAGCAGTTTATCCAGGGAATCCCATTTCTAGAACCCGCCCAGTCTTCTTAATTCTTGCTCCTCACTCACTCCCAGTTCCAGTTGTGATCGCTTGGATTTTGAGCCAGTTAGCGTGATCTCATCAATAAGTTTCCGGCACAAAGGACAAGTTCCGATCCGGTCCCACACGTTGTCCGCACACGGGACACACATGCAAGCGTGACCACACGCGAGAACGGTGCTCACGGGACTGGAGAGGCAAACCACGCAGTCTTCAGCGCCCCCTGCAGGACAAACAGAAACAGTACCGCTATTAGAGTCGCTGTAGAATTATAGTGAGGTGTAAAGCTGTGTGAAAACAAGCACAAGTAAGGAACTAACTTTAAAAGAAATCAGTTGTCCAATATTGAAACCTAAGTATTACCCCAAACGTTTCAGATGGCACAATACCTGTGTTAAAGTCTACCTGTTTATTGTTCTTATAATGAAACTAACAACTGGCCATTTAAACACTGTATATTTTATAGCAGAAGGCAAGTTTCAAGGTTGTAATATTTATGGCCAATTATAAAAACAGCACTGGATTTGAAAGCTATTCCCACCCCTGCTGTGTTTACAGAACAGTGTTCTTGTTATTGACACAGCCAGGGTGGAAATAGCACAGAACTCCTCTCTCTTTGTGTTACTGTCTCTGCAAAACTGCAAAAAGCACTGCTAATTTCTTGGGGTTTTTTTCAGCTGACCTGTTTGGGGTTCTGCTTTGAAATGGGGGTTCACTGGGGTGTCTCGTCGGTTGAAGGGCGCGTGTCGAGGGCAGGAGACTTGGATGCCGAACGCACTCCTCTTCGTCGAGCCTGAGAAACCCCAGAAAATAAATAATTAAACAGAGATACGAGGGCGATCTAGGTCCATTTTAAAACATCTAAGCAACCTTTAAACTTGTGGCATATGTATTTCTTATTGTACAGTAACTGTAAAAGTCTCTTTCCTTCCTCACCTAGTATCTGCAGCGAGCGTGTCTGTCCGTACACGTCCATCAGCCCCCACAGTGTTCTGCTCACATTGACCCCTGTGAGCAGCAAGAACGTGTCTCCTTCGTTCACTCTGTACAGCACCTCCCCTTTCCTGTTCACCCAATATGTGATCCTATCCCCCTGCCGGGCGCACTCCTCTGGGATCGCCCCCGCCCAAAACCCAGGCTGGCCCTCCAGATCGGGGCAGGCGACAGGGGGCAGAGAGTCGGGGTTCATGCGGGAGGGGCAGTGAGTGGTGAAGCCCAGCCGCAGAGCTCCTTGCCAGCTCTCCTCGCACTCCTCCACTCGCAGGGTCACGCGCTCCATCAGCGCCACCGGCCGGCTGGTGAACAAGAGGCCGTCTCTGAAGGTGTCTCTCCGCTCCGCCCGGTGGTGGCCGGGGTGCATTGTGATCTGGGAGCCGTGGGTTTGTGGGTGGAAGCTCAGGGGTCCCAGGCACTGTCTGTGGCAGTCGTGGGAGGATGGTGTTTGGAGGTGTAGGTCAAGGCCGGTCTCTTTACAGTGATCTACAACAAAATAAAAAAAATCATGAGGACATCATACTTTTTTTTTCTTAAAGTAATTCTTATATGGATTTAAAAATTGCATTTTTTTGTTTGAAAACAAGTCAATAAAAAGCTAGTGACTGAAAATGAAATAGCAGGTCAATACTTAATCTGGCTTTAGTGAAAATGAAAGAGTTTGGTTTGCTGTTTGTTGATAAAAAGACTATTTTTTTGTTGATAAAAAGACTAAACTATTTATTGCACAAATATAAAGTCATTCAACTCCAACTTCTCTCCCTGTCCTTTAGTTCTAACCACAAGAGCCACACTGCTTCCCTCCCTCCCAGTCCCTCCTCAGCTCTAACCACTAGAGCCACACTGCTTCCCTCCCTCCCAGTCCCTCCTCAGCTCTAACCACTAGAGCCACACTGCTTCCCTCCCTCCCAGTCCCTCCTCAGCTCTAACCACAACAGCCACACTGCTTCCCTCCCTCCCAGTCCCTCAGCTCTAACCATTAGAGCCACACTGCTTCCCTGCCTCCCAGTCCCTCCTCAGCTCTGCTAGAGCCACACTGCTTCCCTCTCCTGGAATACACAATCAGGTACGCTAATGTAATGCCAATTGGGGGTCTGTGTACCCTGAAAGGATTATAAAATATCAAAGCGATGCCACTGCCTGCATTGCTATTAAAGATCACTTGTTAAAATAGTACAAACAAGCAGCCACTAAGGCATTATTCTGTATGTTTTCTGCTATTTTCAAAGGAGATTTTTACACTGAAATTGCAGAGCAGACAATAGGACTAACGCTACAAGCAGTACAGACTTTGGGACACGTAGGGTTAAAAAGGCTGCACAAGTCGACTGAGTGCAGCTGACAGGCCAAGAGGAAACCATTGCCTCGGCAACATGAGGAGTAACCAGAAACCACAGGGAGAGTTCAGAAAAGCATCGTGCATTGTGTCCTGAAACTGATACACCCCTATCCTGTGTCATGATACAGCTCGGATAACAAACAGATTGAGAGAGAAGCCTTAACCCTTACAGCGAATGACTTTCAATTGCACTGCAAGGGCAATGCAGACAGACAGGGGCACTACAATAGCAATTCCGTTCCAGTTTTATCAGCCAGATACTTAGTCCTTAGTCTCTGTTTCTAGTCCTTAGTCTCTGTTTCTTTACCTACCACACTATTCTACGTTTCTATAAACAACACGGTTTGTTTACATGTTCACAGAATAGTTTTCTCTGCAGGGAGACACGCGCAGTCACCTGTGTACAGTACAGTTAGCCTGTTTACACTGCACAAAGGTGCACAGATGTTGACATCCCAAACAATCCAAGCTCTGGTCGTTACCTGCAGCAGCAGGAGGTCAAAATGAAATATTTAAGCTGCACCTTCCAAAAAAGTACTATAAAAACACAATGGAACTGTACCATAGTAACATGAGAATATTACAGTACTGTGCTATTGCAGTGCTATTGCGCTGTGTGTGTGTGTGTGTGTGTCTCGTTTGTTTCCTGTTGTTGTATCATTGTAGCTCACTGCAGAGTCCTGTTGTCTTATAATACTATGAAATGCCATCCTATAACTAGCTTTGATACAGCACTACTATGAAGCACTATAGTACTGCTATGGTGTCCTGGAGTATTACTATAAGATAGTGGGATTCCCTATAAAACTTTCTTGGAAGGAATGCATTGTGTGTTATACATTTTTACCAACAGGGAATAATAACCATAAAGATAAACACCTGGGGCTGGTTTTAAATAAGAAAAGAATAAAATGTATCCTATAATCATATAAACTTGTGGAGTGGATTTCTACTAAACTTTATTGTTCTGTCTTAAAATATTGTTTTTTTTTTTAAACAGGTAGAAATCAGATATCTTGCTAGCACTGTTTTGTGAAATGGGCCCCTGTGTTCTCGGTTTTTTTCTTTCCCTTGTTTTTCTGTGCTTCTCTAGACATTTTTAACTGGCCGAAAAAATCTGTGTTGATCGGAGCAAAGATTTACAGAGTAAGGGGCTGAGAGTAGGATTAGAGCATTTTACAGCACAGAGGAATCCACTGGGGTTGCATGAACCCCTTACTTTTAGGGGTGATCCTGGTGTCAGAGAATATATGCCCCCCCCCCCCCCCCCCCCCCCCCCCCCCCCACTTATAAACATTCCCCCTATTCTTTTGTGTCTAAGTATATCCATGCACTTTCAAACCTAATTTAAGACCAATTCCCCTAACCCTAACCCCTATTGCACTACAAATACAGATCATTAAAGTATAATTAAATGTAAAGTATGTGTGCTATGCGCACTATGCACAGCATGACATCTGTATTTAGAACAAAAAGCATGTGATTCATTATAATACTGGCAACTCCTGACAAACGTGTCTAAAGATGCATCGACTTGAGTGGGGTGTGGCAGCCTGGTTTAGTAAAACAACTGTGGAAGACGTATTAGAAAACTGGAAGAATGCCGAGAACATTTCTTTTTTGTTTTTGTTTTCTCTAAAGAAACGCAGAGCTGGCACAGCCTTTGCAAAACCAGCGATGAATAATTGGTTACTGCACAGACACAACGGTCCTGATACGGCAACACACTGTTTGTCTATCTCTGTGGTACTGCAATGGTTTCCCCCTTTGCACAGAACCACTGCATTGCCTTTGAAGATAATTTGGGAAGGGTGGTTGGCACACTGTGGTCCCATTCTACCAGTGGCAGCCTCGCCCCATTGTAGCTGCCCTTGTGCTACCGTTGCACCTCAGTAGAATACAGAGCGTTTGCATTGTAGTGCTATTGTCTGTCAGTCTGTAGTGACTTAATGGAGCCATTGTGAAGGTAGATCAGTTAGCAGTTGCCATAAAAAAAGA